>NC_056729.1:43416482-43631214 GCF_019279795.1 Protopterus annectens | reverse complement strand
CTTGCATTCAGCTGCCGGCGTTTGCCCTTCCTGCATTGATTGGTGTTAATTGCTCGCTACGGATCCATTTACACTGCTTCCGTGATTTCCTCGTATTCTCCGCATTACCTTCCTATATCCCTGGTTGTTGCCGGTGAGGCCGTCACATGACTGGTTTAGGGAACGTAGTCATCCTCGTGCACATGCATTTGTACGCGCATTCTGTACTCTCAGCGCATCTATTTCCTAACACGCCAGTCCTGATGCTGTGATGTGCATTGTACAGCCCAGATTTGCTGTCCTCCAATATCCTTCCTCCTACAGTGGCACACCCTCTGTGGTTGACATGTATCTCGTGTAGGCCACTCCTCTGTGTAGTACCGCTACCGCTTGCTCCATCCTTACGCTGGCCGTTTTTGCGATTCACTATTATCTGCCTCATTTGCATGGAATTGACTACTAATACCTGGTTACGGCGCCGGACACCGCCACCACTCCTTGACAACCATTGCGCTGGGGTTGCAGCTTTACATACATACTATGGTGTGTGGTGGCTGTGCAGCTGATTTGTGTTCTACTGCTCTTTTCGGACATTGTCATATTATTTCATTGCTTTACAACTTCTGTGCACATATCCCGGGCTTCTGCTGTTCTTTCTACGTGCCATTTATGTCATTTTTTACATTTGTGCATATTTTCTTTGGACATTCTCGGTGCCTTTCCACATTGGCATATTGCACCTATATGATACCTGACTTTGACAGCCTTCCACTCCTCCGGTATGTTTGGGTAAATGTAAACCGTTTTTTTTGGTTTACATTGCCGTGCCCTTACGCTACGCCTGCGCCACTTCGTGGATCGCTATTTGCCCTCATTTGCATGGTGCAATACCGCACACAGTGTGTTTTGCATACCTACGCCGGGGGCGGGGACGGTCCGGCGCACGCCGGTAGTGCACGTGGAATTCATTCATACCTGAATCGCTAAGCAGCCATATTTGGCATTATAACGCCGACGCTATGCTGGCGCCTGGCGCAAGGTTCATGAATCCCGGGGAGTACCTTAATGTATGATCAATTACTTACTAACATACCAATTAATGAATAATAATAATTTACTCTGCCCCTGATAGACAGATATTTTTGGACTAAATCACCATCACAGTGGCAGCTTGAACAGTAAAAATGGCAACAACCACCACAAAGTAAAGTCCAAGGTTTAATCACTCAAACAGCATAAAACTACATAAAATCAGAACAGCAACAATAATGTGTAAGTGCTTTCAGCTAATGCCCTTTTTCAGACAGTTAACTAAAAAAATCTAGCAGTTTAAATAGTAAATAGTAAATAGCAACCAATTAAACTCAGTAATTAATCCACCTTTTCTTTAGGGCTGGCTTAATGGGAATGACATCATTCAGTCCTGGAAATCTATGTGCTTTTAACTCTATAATCCACCTTGCTTCCTGATACTCTGTTAGATTCACCAGGTCCCCCCCCCCCCCACCGTAAAACTCTTGTGTATGCTCTGTATTACTGAAAACCTAAAATTATGTCCTGGAAACTGATATATGTGTTGATATAAGGCATTGTGCTCATTATGTAGCCTTATAGCAGACAAATGATATAATATTCTATTTTTTAACATGCAATTTGTCTTCCCTACATAAAATCCTGCACATAGTCTATAGGTAACTAAATATATCACGTTCATAGTCTTGCAACTAGCATATGTATGGAAATAATATACTCTATTAGTAATGGGGTGTGTGAATGCAGTATCTGTATTTATGTGAGGACAAGCCTTACAGGTACCACAGGGTCCTGTCCCTTTAAATCTAGATTCGACCTGAATCTTTTTATTCCCCTCTTGACATAACAAATCTTTTAAGTTCTTATTCTTTCTAAAACCAAACATTGGTTCTTCCCCTATAACTTTCTTTATCTTTTCATCTGTAAGAAGAATTTCCCAATGTTTCCTCACTATATCACATACCGCATGTATATTGTTGCTGTAAGTGAACATCAGTCGTATTTTATTCTTCTATCGAGTGGAATTGTTGTTCATAACATTTTCCTCTCTGTCACATATTAACCATGGCCGCATCTTGTCCTTCCTTTGACCTACTCATTTCTGAACTATTCCCTCTACCTTGTGTTGTTTATATCCTCTCTCAATAAAATTGTGTTTTAGATTATCCAATTCCATCTCAAACATGTCCTCATCATAGTGGCAGCAACTACTAGAAGAGAACTTTCCAACAACTCATCTTACATTCAGCCCCCAATAGGTTCATAGGTTCCTATGTTAGTAGGAGTCATGAGCAATTGATAGACTGGAGAAGGAGCATGTTTCAAGCGCCTTTCCACTTTGTGAACTATGCCACTCACATGAATAGGTTCTAGCGAGATTTCACAGAACAAGTTCTATCTACTGCGAAGAACCCTTTAACACCAGACTTGAAGAAGCCCTTAGAAACCACTGTTACGACCCTGTCCACCATCACAAATCCTAACATGCACCTCATGCATAATGTGACTGATGGAACGTCTAGGAAGCCAGAACTGCAACAGCAATGACACGTCCTGCCTGGCTGCACCTCTGCAATTTCACAGACAACCTCAAAGCATCCTTCATTAATGCTTAGATGGGTTATTCTTGTTTGGTAAATCCTGAATGGAGAAGATACAGAACAGTCAGCAAGATGGTAAGACTCTCTCTATACCTTTGGAGTGAAGTTCGCAGCCTGTCAGTGCTCATATAACAGGAACCAAAAATGGTCCCATTTACTCAGCTTTTGTAAGTCTAGGCATCATCTTTCTCTTTATCGATAATCGTGATTCACCATCACATGAAACACTTGGATAAAGGGACTATATCCAGGGGCAAGTTAATTCCATTTTTGGA
Source organism: Protopterus annectens (assembly GCF_019279795.1). Taxonomy (NCBI): domain Eukaryota; kingdom Metazoa; phylum Chordata; order Ceratodontiformes; family Protopteridae; genus Protopterus; species Protopterus annectens. The sequence continues at coordinate 43,628,327 of NC_056729.1, read as the reverse complement.
AATTCCCTCACAATCTCCTTATCTATTGCTGGATGTCCAAAGGCTGCTTCAGAAGAGGATTTCTCTTTTCTCCTCTTCTCTTCTCTTCTCTTCTCTTCTCTTCTCTTCTCTTCTCTTCTCTTTTCTCCTCTTCTCTTCTCTTCTCTTCTCTTCTCTTCTCTTCTCTTCTCTTCTCTTCTCTTCTCTTCTCTCTCTTCTCTTCTCTCCCCTCCTCTTCTCTTCTCTTCTCTTTTCTCCTCTTCTCTTCTCTTCTCTTCTCTCCCCTCCTCTTCTCTTCTCTTCTCTTTTCTCCTCTTCTCTTCTCTCTCCTCCTCTTCTCTTCTCTTCTCTCCTCCTCTTCTCTTCTCTTTTCTCCTCTTCTCTTCTCTTCTCTCCTCCTCTTCTCGTCTCTTCTCTTCTCTTCTCTTCTCTTCTCTTCTCTTCTCTCCTCTTCTCGTCTCTTCTCTCCTCTTCTCTTCTCTTCTCTTCTCTCCTCTTCTCTTCTCTTCTCTTCTCTCCTCTTCTCTTCTCTTCTCTTTTCTCCTCTTCTCTTCTCTTCTCTTTTCTCCTCTTCTCTTCTTTCCTCTTCTCTTCTCTTCTCTCTCTTCTCTTCACTTCTCTTCTCTCTCCTCCTCTTCTCTTCTCTTCTCTTTTCTCCTCTTCTCTTCTCTTTTCTCTTTTCTCCTCTCCTCTTCTCTTCTCTTCTCTTCCCACAAAAAGAGCCACCCAGGAGGTCCCACCAGAACAGACAGGATCAGGATTCTATTCCAAATTCTTTTTGCATCTAGAGAACTCCAGAGACATCAGGCCCTTATTGGGCATCGGCTTTTTTAAATCCTTATGTAAAAATGACCAATTTCAGAATAGTCACAGTGCATTCATTTCTACCCTATTTTGGGAAGAATGAGTGGATGCACTCAGTGGATTTACTTTCACATAAAGATAGCAAAGTAGTTTAAGAGATTTATGTGCTTCCAAGTAGAAGCCAGCCATTATCAATTCTGAGTTCTGCCATTTGATCTCATCACATCTCACAGGGTGTTTAGCAAATGCATGGCTGCCATAGTGGCTCACATATGGCGTCAGGGATACAAGATTTTCCCTAATTTAGATGACTGGCTGCTGGCTGCCCCATTGACGAAGTCTCAACAGAAGGCCAGAGATTATCTTCTACATCTCTTCAATTTCTTAAACATTTTTGTAAACCTACCAAAATCCAACCTGAACCCCACACAGAGGTTAGTATTTATGGGATGCCATTTGGATACCACACTTTCTATTGTCTCTCTCCCTCAGGAAGGCATTCAGATGTTGCAATCTGCAGTCAAAATTCTTGCTCACAAACTACCCACCTGCATGCTTGGTCCTTGGAGTCTTGGACTTGATGGCTTCTTTAATTCTGATGATGAAATTTGCTCATTTACAGTTAATTGTGGCCAACCTTCACATAAATGTCCTGCTATTGAGAGCTGACCTCCTAGTGTTGCAGGGACTCTAGAACCACCTTCCACAGAGCATGATTTCCACAGGTTTACCTTTGAATGTGTGAAAGCACATTCGTCGAACGTGCACATCCGCGAACCGTTTATGGGAAAACCAAAGCACCAACTTCCTGAAATGTCAAATAAATATCGAATTTCAACATTTCCGATCGCTCCACCACCACAACAAGCACTACCATGGGTCAAAAAGGGGGTGAGATTTTGGAATTCGGCGCTTCGGTTTTCGCTGTTTCAGAATTTCGCGGTTTGCAGTTTGCAGCAACAGTTTTGAAGATGTTGCCATCGAACACTCAAAGGTAAACCATTTCCACACAGACAGATAATATGGCAGTAATCTGGTATATCAACAAGCAAGGGGTAGCCAGATCCCTCCCCTATGTCAGGAAGCTGTAAGTTAATAGGGTCATAGGTAAGCACTAGGCAATCAGTCTGCAGACCATTTCAAGCCTAGACAAAAAAATTGATAAAATAGACTGGGAGAGAATCTGATGCTGCCCATCCACCTTGAAGGTGGCAAGGGTGCTACTGTGCTTGACATGTAGTGGAAGTTTTTTCCATAGGTTAGGGATACATTGGCATATGACTCTATCACACCAACCTGCCTTATTTATCTGCTGATGATGGTTAAGTTCTTTTAACTGAATAGTTGACGTACCAGTAGTTCTGAAATGGAATCACAGATCAAATAGGGTTGGATCTTTCATGTCACAAGGAGTCTGAAAGAGACTGGTAACAGACAAAGGACTGCCAGTCTCTCCTGTTAACTAAGATTGTTGAGGCCACTGATCTTTTTAGTTCAGTAAAGCTTGCGAGTAGAGCATTCCTGTGAGGCCCTTAACATTCTTAAACCTCTTTCTGAAGCCCCAGTGGTTCAATCTGGAAAGCTGTCTCCTGAAGGTCTGGCAATAGTGATATCCTCCCATCACTTTCTGATAGCAAAACACATCCTGACGGTATGCAGTTGCCTTGCAGACAGGCTCAGCAGGGATCTCCTAATGCATTACAAGTTGCCTCTCGCTCCACTGACTGCCAAGAGGAAATTCAGTTGTTGAAGCACCCCCAGGTGAGCCTTTTTTGTAACGTCATACAGCACCAAACGTAGTAGCTATTTTGTCATGATTTCCCCTTTAGTATAGCCACCAAGGAATGCTCTGTATCAGCAATGCCCACTCCTCCCAGGCTATTGTGTCCATACCCACCCCTTTCTTTGATGTCCAGATTTCTGCAGAAAGCATTGAGGTGCAAGGCAACAGTCATTTTCATAGTCCTCATTTGGCCTAGAGACTTGGTTTACCCTTCTAAGGCCTCACTTATAGAAGCCTCCTTGTCTCCCAGATCCTGTCCCGAATCTGATCACTCACCCCTAGGGGAAGCCTTTCCCGGTCCTACCCAGTCTGAAGTTAATCACTTGGTTTCCTCCAATTCTGATGATGGCTAAGGATGTTTCAGAACTATATTAGATGCATGAATGCTTAGATGTTTGAATTTCTAAAGGTCGACCTTTATAGATCGAACAGTTAAGCGGTCGACATTTTACAAAAATTAAAAAAAAAATGCAGACGTTAAAAAATAAAACTAAAGGGATTAAGCAAGGGGGGCAAGACCCCATGCACTCCCCACCCCCCCCCCCACTTTAATATACCAACTCCAAGATCTCGCTACAGTGTAGGGAATGGGAAATGTCCCATTTCCGCACTGTAGTTCACTGAATTGCAGTCTCGGAGTTGGTATATTTAAGTAGCAGGGAGTGTGGGGGGTGCAGGAGGGCTTGCCCCCCCTGATTAAACCCTTTCTATATGCTTGTTTTTTTTTAATTTACTTTTTAATAATTTTGAATGCTTAAGTGTTCGATCTGTAAGGGTCGACCTTTACAGATTCGAACATTTAAGCGTTCATTCTAGTAATATAGACCTGATGTTTCTCTCTCTAAGGAGGTCATCAGAATTCTAAGAGCCATGCAGAAACCCTCTATTTGCAACATTTACTGAAACAAGTGGAAAAGATTTGTGTCCTGGAATAACCCACAGAACACTGACCATTTTTCAGCTCCTATAGTAAATATCTTATATTTCATAGGATCATAGGAAGCTACTAGGTTATTGGCCCTGAGGCCCTTATAAGCCCAGCCAAGAGTTTAGCCCATGTTTAGACAAGTCAGAACCCAAAGCCCCTGTCCAGTAGGGACACAGGTGGAATCCCAGGGGTGTATTTTCTGTTTCCCATTCAGTTATCTGGGTTGCACTTAAAAAGGGATAATGAGGTACTCTGCTTGACGTGGAGAGGGAATCTGTTCCACAGAAGGGGGAGTCTCTGGGACACAAATCTGTCCCACCAACAAGTTTTATTGATTGCATAGACCAGGTTGAGGTCATGCGTATAGGTTACTCGAGTGGAGCTTGACTTGCAGATATGCAACAGTCCCATCAAGAAGGAGTCTGAGATTGCCTTGTATGCCAGACAGAGGTCCCCTCTGAGCAGTCTGTATGAAACTGAGTAGAGGGACAGGGCTTTTAGCCTGTCTGTGAAGGGTAGATGTTGGCCCTGGATTCTTCTGGTGAGGAATGTCTGTGGTCTGTCCAGTTGCTGCATGTGCTTTGCAAGGTACATGCCGAAGGGGGCTTTGTACTCAATAATTGGCCTTATAATGAAAGAATACAGGAATGTTATGACTGTTTTGTCCCTGGATGAGATAAATAATAACTCTTGCCCAGTCTCAAACCCAGGCCCCTGTTAATTACAGCATAGTGCATTAGCCCACTAGGGCACTCAACTCTCACCTCTCTCTTTGACTCAGGTTCTTGTTTTTCTGCTATTAAGGTACAGCTAGTAGCTATGTCAAGCTTCAGCAATGGGCTTCAGGAATGCTCTCTAGCCTTTCACAAGCTATGCAAGGCCTTTCAAAAAGGCACTATTCTGTTACACCCACCTAGTAAAGATCTAGTACCACCTCAGGACCTGAACTTTGTACTAGAGGCTCTCACCAATCTTCCTTTACAACCAGCTTCCTCGGCAACCCTCAAATATCTTAATTGTAGTTCATTTTTTCTAGTTCCTATCACATCCGCGAGAAGGATCTCCAAGCTATGTGCTCCATGTACATCTCCCCATTATCTAAGTTTTCATAAAGATCGGATAATTCTTAAGAAGAAATCTTTCCTTTCTTCCCAAAGTAGCTGCAGAAGCAAATATGTCTTAATCTATTCATCTGTCAGTCTTCTTTCCCAATTATGGAAACAAAAGAGAGTACTTATAGATAATCTGAATGTAGAGAGACAACTGTGTTTTTATCCTCACAGAACAAATTCATTCAAAAAGGAGGAACATCTTTTTTGTTTCATTTGCTCAGGACAAATTGGGACAAAAGATGTTTGTATCATTTTCAAGCTGGCTGTCTGATTTCATCTCATTCATATGCTCATCTCACAACAAAACTCTCTCCTGTAAACCAAGATCTCACTCTACAGCCTTTTTCAGAGCCAATTACATGATATCAGTAAGGATGTCACCTCGTTTTCCAAGCATATCTTTATTAAACACTAAAATTTGATTGGACCTCCAGGACTATACCTTCTTTCCTACTTACCATTCTGAAGGGTCTTCTGCCATGATACCATCATAGTTTCCATAGCTTGGGATTCTGACCCACATGTCAGATTTGACAGGCTGAAAGGATAGGATACAAAATGGTACTTCCTTATTATACCGGCCCCCGTGATAGCAGCCTTGGGTGATGCATTTCAGGGATTACGTTATGCTTCTGGCACGTCAAATTTATGGTGGTAAGTGTACTGCTGTCACGTTGAAGCAAGTTAAAAAAACAAAAAGTTTCCTTAGGAATGCACCATTAATGTATTTGGTGAAAATAAGTGTCAGAGATACGATCACGTGATTGAGGTTTAGTAGGTTATGACGCCTGCTGGAACAGTTACAGCTAGTTGTATATGAAGGTCTCCATTATAAAATTTGTTTTTGTAAATGCAGCATATTCTGTGTTTAGCTTTTAATAGGTAAACCTGTTTGGATTTGTATAGCATGTGTATGTACTTGTTCTGCCAAATTATTTTGTCTTGCTCAAATGTAAGGGTATATGTATCGATGGATGCTCCCTCCCAACAAAAAGGCACACATTAGTCTTTTGATGTTCGTTCGACTTCTGTTTTAAGGCCACTATCGCTGGGCCCACTATAATAAGGAAGTACCTACAAAATGTTCATACTTACCATAAAGCTAGATGTTCATCATATTGATCACTGCTGCAATAGCCTAAGCTATACAGGTTATATCCTGCTAAGGATATAACATTTGGTCAGGTCTCATCTTCCACAAACCCAAACCAGTAGACAGCTCAAGCTGAGATAACTAAAAATAAGTTCGGGTGGCAAGTTCTTCCCAGCTTTCTGTGGGCTTCAAAGGATCGACAGTCAGCTTGCTGCTGGGCAGATAAGTTCCCCTTGGGAGAAAAACCCTCCAGATATAAATTTTATTATTTATTACTTTCCTGGTTAGGAAAGTGTTTTTTGTGCATGGAGTTTGTGTTTTTGTTGACTGTTATGAGACTGAACTGTACTTTTAAATAGGAGCACACTTTTTTCTGTCAATTTAAAAGTTGTTAAAACATTAAAAAAATAATTTTATGTAGAAAACCTGTGCTTGTTTTACATTTTGGGCTGGCAAAGTGTATTGAAAAGCTTTTTACTGTGTTTTTACAAGGAAAATTTGACTTTTTGGGCTTTTGAAATTCTACCATCTTGTGCTGATAAGTTTCCCTTGGAAAAAGGGATCACTTGCAGCTTGACCATAGAACAAACTAATGGTCCCAGGATTGGTCCTTTTTCTAGCCACAAAAAAGAAAAAGCTAAGCAAACAGCCTTTGCCACAACAGCAGGCTAGCAGTTGGCCTCAGCCACATTTAGGTGACTCTGCTGTGGCCAAAACTATTTCTTTAGCCCACTAATCTTTTTCCCTAGATCAATCTTGTGTACCATATACAGCCACTATGGACCAGGCATTAGCTATGTCCTCTGTGGCTGTTGGGTTCCATTCAGTGGGAAAGGAAGAGCTACTCTTGTTGGTCTTGGAAGAAGTGGCAGAGAAGATGCCTCCCCTTAGTCAGAATGTCGTGCCTATCTCTGGGGAAGCTGATGCTCCCATTAATAAACCTATTTTCCTCAATTTTTCTGTTAAAAAGAAAAAAAAATGTCTTCACCTGCACCACTGTCACTGGACAGAGGAGTAGTTTCCAAGGATCTTGTTCAGGCTATTGACCCTTCTTATAAGGTAGTTTCTGGTAAAAGAAAAAGGGACACCTCTTTTCCTGAAGAAAGATTCAAGATTCTGAATCTATACAGGAAGCTGAAGGGCCAGATATAGTGTTTTCTCAGATTTCTGATTCAGATTCAGACTCAGAGGAGAGCATGTTATGTGAATCTCACTGTGGGAGATTATCTTTCTCTGTGACTATTATCAGAATGTACCAGTGCTTTCAGTGGGAGTACACTGAGGTTTCTCAGTCCCTCAGCAAAAGTGTGCAACAGACAAGCTGAGCAGGGCTAAGGCAGACCTTTATGAATGGAAACCAGGAGTTCATCAACTTGACCTTTTTGCCACCTCTCTGAACATAAATTACAAAATCCTGCTGTAGAACTCCACACGAGAATGCCTAGAATACAGAAACCCTTTCTTTTCTTTGGACAAGAATGTTCCTATATGCCTTTCTACCCTTTCTGCTAATATCCAGGATACTTCTGAAGATTCAGGGAATCCCCCAAAATCATTGTGGTGACTACCTTATGGCCAGGCAGCAGTGTTTTTCCCTTCATTTGGAATTGGTCATAGGTAATTACGACAAAGCTTCCCCACAGACTGACTCTACTCACACAAGAAAAGGGGTGTTTGATGCATTCCAACAACAAACTGACTGCCTGGATGATGGGGTCTTAATTCCTTTTAGCCAGCTGTTTACTGAGGACTTTCAGCAGGTACTTATGGAGGCAAGAAATCCTGCTACTAGAAAATTATATACAAGTAAATGGAAAAGGTTTTCTATTTGGTGCCATCAGCATAAACAGCACCCATTCATGGCTAGTGTTTCTCTGGATTTATAATATTTGTGTGAGTTACTTTCATGTGGCCTGACTTACTCCTCTATCAAGGTTCATTTATTGGCCATTTCAGCATGTTTGGCTATGAATCCACCTCTATCAATACATTCTCATGTCAAAATATTTTTGAAAAGGGGGGTTGCATAAGAAACCTCCAAGAAAACTGGTGACTGTTCTTTGGGATCTTAATTTTGTGTTAGAGAAGCTAACACAATCTATTTGAACCAGCTTGTCTCCATACCTCTCAACCTCTAAGACCAAGAAATCTGGACAAAGCCATATATAATGGGGGACAAAGGCACAAAAATAGGAACTATTTTTAAATATTGTTCTTGCAAACATAGAAAAGTTAATAGAATAACAGATTTTGCACTACCATGAATTTTCTGAAGAGTATGAAGTCTGAAACTCAAATGTCTGTTATTATTTTCTAAATTCAGTCCTCAATGATTTGTCAGTGATTTGTCAGAAAACCACATTTTTATGAGTAGCAGACCAAAAATACCAGAAAAAATGTGGGCATTCTGCAAAAACAGTACAGTTGAGAGGTATGCTTGAATGTGTCAGTTCTTAACATGTAAAATTGTTTTACTAATTGCTGTTACCTCTGTGAGAAGGGTGTCTGAGTTGCAGGCTCTTGTGGTAGATTAACCCTATCTCATTTTCCAGAGGGACAGGATTTCTCTGAGAACAAATCATTCTTTTATGCCTAAAGTGGTATCAGAATTTAGTTTCACCCATGCTATACCTCTCCCTGTCTTCTTCCCTGAATTCAGATTAGTTGTTCATTTCTTGAGACAGTAAGGAGGGACAACCTTTGTCAAAGCAGACTATTCCCAAATGGTTGTCTCAGGCTATTACCTTTTCTTATTCCCACCACAACTAAACTATTCCAAGCAGGGTCTTGGCTCACTCTGCTAAGGCCTTGGCTTCTTCTATGGCATTTTAGAAATGATTAGATTCTAGAAGTATTCTAGAAGTAGCAGCTTGGTGCTCTGTACATACTTTCACAAATCTCCACAAGCCTGACTCCTTCTGTAGGTCTAGGTCAGGCTTTGCTAGGACCATTCTCTAGGGACTCCTAGACCCTTCCCCTTCTACCTCCCAAATCTAATAAGTTGTGGTAATCTACCCATATATCTTAGACTAATGCAGCAGTGATCAATATGATGAACATAGTACATTTGTGTAGTTAAATCTACAGTAAAAGTAGATCTTCGAATGATCACTGCTGCAGTAGACACTCCTTCCCTCATCCTCCTGTATTGTTTTGGTGTGTGTTTTTTATGGCAGGGTGATGACATTTATTTCTTTTTACTCCTAGCTGTGTCTTCTCAGAGATTAGCCTCCTTCTCATAGTTGGCATGAATGTTCTGAAGGGCTTGGCACCCAAATCTGACTCTTAGTCAGTTTAGCTCAAGCTGTCTAATAGGTTGAGTGTGTGGAAGGTGCCCTCAAGGTTTGGAAGCTGTCTGTCTGTTTTATCCTTAGCAGGATATAACCCTCATGTTTTGGGCTAGTGAAACACTGATCATTCAAACATATAATTTTATGGTATGTTTAGTTACACAACTGCACTATACTTTCATTATAATTTGTTTGATATGACAACCCTCCCACCTTCCCCCCTTCCATGTTGCAAGGCCTGAAGGATCATCATAGTTCATCTCATTTCATCCAAGGCAACACGGATTAGTAGCATCTGCATGCTTATGTGTCAAACAAGATCTGATGTAACTGGGGGATAGGCGCATTATGGAAAGGAAGATAAACAAGCTGAAAGCTGGAGCACTGATTCTGCTGGGTTGGATCTGACAAGTTGCTCAAGGACCTACATTTCATATTAAACAGACTGGAGTGATAGGATCTATCATTGTGGTAAATACATAACTTCCATTAATCTTACATAAAATAGTCCATCAAATTGAAAGAATAGTTACAGTAGCTAATACCGATTTAGCTTAATAGGCTCAAATCATGAGTTCTTCCACTAATTCCCATAATGCCTCATACTTCCCTGTCTTCTCCAGATCTTATGGAATTCATAGATGCATAGCTACTGCCTAGGCTATTGCTCTATGAGGATTTTAAGAAGTCTCGCCTTACATTTCCATGGTAGTTTTTAATCCTTAACATTTTGCATGCAAATATCCCAGAGATGGGCTGAACCAGAATATTTCTGTACATTTGCATGTTTCCCATATCAACGAGGGACAGGAGTACTAAACCAAGAGAGAATTTGTGGATACCTATCCATTTGTTCAAATTATGTCTGAATAGAGTAAGACAAGTACTGTATTTTATGTGGAATAAAAGATGGTTCCATAGAGGCAGTATTCTCCATGAAACATACCTGTCCCTCCAATAATTTACATTTCTTTTGCAAATGAGATTAAGATCCCTTGAGCAGGTGTTTATTATACTACCAGATGTGGAAATGAATAATAGGTCTGACAGAACAGGGTCTTTTGAAGCTATATATGCAAGACAGAGGTCACCTCTCAATAGCCTGTATGACAGTGAGAAGAGGGACAAGGCCTTGAGGTGGTCTGGATAGTCATTACAGTTTAGACCCTTGACTTTTTTAATGAGAAAGTGCTGTAGTCATCCCATTTGTGGCAAGTGTTTGGACAGGCACATACCAACAAAAGCATTGTTCTCAATGATCAGCCTAATTAGTGTCACATACAGTAGAACAAGTTCATCCCTGAACCTGGATGCAATACCTTTATAGGCTATGCAATTAAGAAAAGACTTCCTTACAGTAGTGAATACTTGCTGATCAAAGGACAGTTCATAGTCTACATAAGTTCCCAGATCCTTAACAACAGGATCAGTTTTCAGGGATGTGTTGTCAATGTGATAGTTACAAGGGGAGTCCTGCTTGCCAAAGTAGTTTTCCAGCAAGTTCTAAGAAAAGGACATGCTCAGTGCAGTACAAGGGTGAATCAGCACAATCCAAATACAGCATTATTAACTGTCACAATTGTGATGCCAATCATGAGTAAAAAAAAGAAAAATGCTTAGCATTTGATCAGCGATGCCATAAATGTAAAAAAATGGAACCATTTTCAAAAGTTTTGCAAATCAAGCAAACCTTGTACAGTTATAAAGAAGGGTCACTCGAAAAAGCAGGTTGATTATATAGAGAGCTGAAATTCTACTTTTAACGTTGATGGTGTATCAGTAATTGGTGAAAAGGTTGATGCAGTAAATTTGCTGGCAAAGAACGAAGTGTTTTGTACTATCCAGACCAATGGCAAATCCACCAAGCTTAAAGTGGACACTGGCTCAAAGTGTAATGTTATGTCAGCAGACACATTTGCTAAGGTGAGAACTGGTGAACAACTCAGTGTGGCTAGTTGTGCAAAACTTGCTGCTTATGGAGGTGAATAAATTCAAACCAAAGGCTAAGTAGTGCTTTCATGTTATTTGGCTAGGAACTGTTATAGCTTGTTATTCGATGTAGTTTGAAGACCTGTGTAGTCATTGTTGGGTCTCAGAGATAGTTTGAGAATGACTTGGCTTTCTTTTACCAAAGAAGTTCATCATATAAGCACATGTTCTAGTTCGAATTTTACTGAAGCTATTTTCTCAGGGTATGCTGATATTTTCAATGACAAGTTGGGCAAACTTCCAGTTGTGCATTCTATGAAGTTGGACCCAAATGTCAGTCTGGTAGTCAGACCAGCAAGAAAAGTTCCGATAGCTATGTAGGATAAAGTCAAAGCTCAGTTGAACAAAATGGAGCAGCAAGGTGTAATTTGTCCAGTTACAGAACCAACTGAATGGGTGTCATCCATGGTAGCAGCCCACAAAAAAGACTCAGATGAAATCAGAATATGTATTGACTCAAGAGATTTGAACAAAGCATTAAAGTGACTGCATCATCCAATCCGTACAGTTTAGGAAGTCACAGCCCTAATGCCAAATGCCACTGTTTTTTTCAGTCTTAGATGCAAAAAGTTCATTTTGGCAACTGATGCTTGATTGCAAATCCTCCTTACTGACTACTTTCAGTACCCTGTTTGGCAGATATATATTCCTCCAAAATGCCATTTGGAATAAATTCTGTAAGTGAAGTCTTCCAGCGTGCAATGGAGCAAATTTTTTCAGGTTATCTTTGTGCCATAATAGTAGATGATTTGTTGGGTGGAGGCAATGATGAAGCAGAACCTGACAGAAACCTTAAGAAAGTTCTAGACAGAGCAAATGAAGTGTACTTAAAACTCAGTCCTCTGAAGTGCAAATTCAAACTACCAGAAGTTACATATGTAGGTCATTTATTTACTAGTTCTGGCTTGAGGCCGGACTCGTCCAAGCATGCAGCCATTCTTGAAATGCCAGCACCAGATAATGTACAGGTTCTGCAATGTTCTCTTGGTATGGTCAACTATTTAGGCACATTTATACCACACTTCAGTGAGTTGACAGCACCTTTGTGAGAGCTGATGTGCAAAAATGTTACATGGTCTTGGGTGAAACAGCACCAAAGAGCATTTGAAGACCTTAAGCAGAAAATTGCCACCCCACCTACATTAAGATACTATATCTTTCCTGTGATGCTTCCAAATTTGGTCTTGGCACAGTTATTCTACAAGAAGGCAGACCAGTAGCCTATGCATTTAGAATTCTTACCCAAACTAAAATGCAATATGCTCAAATTGAAAAAGAACTTTTGGCAATAGTATTTGCTGTTCAAAGTTTCATGACTGTATCTATGGTCAGGCTATTCAGATTGAAACTGATCACCAGCCTCCGGTTACTATTCTAAAGAAGCTTATACATTCAGAGCCTGCAAGATTATAAAACAATGATGCTCAAATTACAAAAGTACAACTTCAAAATGGTCTATACAAAAGGCAACTTTGTCTGGCTGATACCTTATCCAGATCGCCCAGAAATACTATGGAACAGCTTCCTGCAGAAAATTTTGAATTTGACTTCCTGGAAGTCTGTAATTTTTCTACCACGAGACTTGATGAGCTGAGAAATCATACAAAGAATGATCCAATTTTGTGAAAGCTCAATCAGTACATTAATGTTGGATGGTCGTCAAAGCAATCTAGCGTACCAGCTGAAGTGCAACTTATTTTCCTTTCAGAGATGAGATGTTGATGGACGATGGCATTATTTTCAAAGATCCTAAAATTGTTGTTCCTGCTTCCTTACAACATGAATATATCCAGATTTTGCATTGTGGTCACTCAATGTTCCGGATCTTCCAAAAGAAGGGTGATAGAACTAGCATTTTGGCCTTCTCTAGTAAAAGACATTGATAGAGTACTTTCTTCTTGTTCGGTATACAATAGTACTAAACTACATTTGCAAAAAGAACCACATCAGCTAAGTCAAGTTACTGAACTACCTTGGTCAACAGTAGCCACTGATGTACTCTAGTGGAACAATTAGCATTACATAGTGCTGCTAGACTCATATTCGAACTGGTTTGAGATTGATTTACTACCTAACCTAACATACACTGCTATTATCACCAAGTTGAAACATCATTTCTCAGTTCATGGTAGTCCACACAGAATTATTTTTGACAATGGCACTCAATTTACACAACAAAAGTCAGTTGTTTCAGAAATTTGCAAAAGAATGGGACGTTGTACATGTTACTAGTAGTACAAAATATCCGCAGTAAAATGGACTAGCTGAATATGCAATACAGAGTGCAAAGCAGTTACTCGAGAGGTGATAATACCTATGTCTTTTTGAATTTACTTAATCTCAGAAGAATTCAAAACCAGTTCAATGAATAAATCCACAAAAATGAGTGTAGAGGAGGCAGACCACTTCTTAAAACCACCAAGCACGTTTTTTATTTAATAAACAATAAAATATATAATCGCTTTTGTCTCAATATTCCAAACTTACAGAGGTATCTGATGAAGTCTCTGTAATTTTGGAATATTGAGACAAAAGCGCTTATATATTTTATTGTTTATTAAATAAAAAAACGTTCTTGGTGGTTTTAAGAAGTGGTCTGCCTCCTCTACACTCACTTAATCTCAGAAACGTACCCGTGACGATATACTTGGCTCACCTGCTCAAAGACTTCTGTCTAGACAAAGCAGAACAACACTGCCTATTATTTCCAGTTTGTTGAGGTCTAAAGCTAAGAACAACAGAACAATTAGAGCCCAATTATTCGGAAAGCGTTCTTTCCAGAAGTCCAGTTATGATAAATCGAGCAGATTTCTTCGTGGATACAAATGGTGAAAGGTTTTGACTAGATTGGTCAAGTAACAGGTATATGTACCAAGCTGAGATCCTACTTCGTAGAATCTGAGGGTGTGGAGTACAGGAGAAACCACAGACATCTTCTTCCTGTACCAGAATCGATATTGCAGCATTGTCCCTGCGATACAGACTCTAGATCTCAGAACAATATAGACAATGTTCCTGTTGCAGAGCGTGTCTTAACTCCTACTTCCATTCCTGATGATGTTTCTGATGTCACAAAATTTGAACATTCAGCAGAGACAGTCCCAGTTGCTAGACCTGATTCTAATTTCTATGTCACACGATTTGGTCGCATCTCCAGACCTAGTGTGAAATACACAGCAACCTGAACATAATTGTTTGTGTATTTAGTTCTTAGGTTCATAGGTTCATAGGTTCATACTAGGCTATCTGCCCTAGGGCATTTATAAGCATAGCCAGAGTGTGTTTGGCTTTCGCCACCCATTTAAATTAATTTTGCTATGCCCTTTTTCAAGGTTAGTATACTGTGCCTCTGTCTAACAGTGACACATAAGTGATACCCGGGGTAAACCTACGATCTCCCATCCACTCATCAAGATTCCTCTTGAAGAGAGTCAATGAGGGACTCTGCCTAACCTGGACTGGGATTTTATTCCAGAGTGAAGGGAGCCTCTGGGTTATGAATCTGTCCCTCCAGCATGTCCTATTTATTTCAGTGCTGAGGTTCAAGTCTCTCAAGCTACGCTGTATAATTGCATGACAAAGAATTGTTTGTATTGTTTGCATTACAAAGAATTATTTGTATTGTTTGCATGCTAATTAATGTTGATAATATTATTTCTCAAAGAGGGAAGATGTATAATAGTGTGTGTGTTGTACCTTTAAGAAGCTTTTCAAGGTCGAGCACATGCATATAAATAGACAGCATGTGCTAGCTTCAGTGCCATTTTTGTGAGTGCAGCCAGAGAGTGAGCATCTATGAGTGTAATAGCTAGTTTGCTTATAAATTTATCTATGTTAAAGTTATTAAGCCTCAATCCTGATGTGTTTGTACATAATAAAGCTGCTTGAACAGAACCCACAAAGACTCATCTATTTTATCCTGACTAGACGAGCAACAGTTGATTTGATCAGGGTCCAGATTTCCTTGTTTAGTGTAGCAAGAGCAGGTTTTGGCCTCTTGAAAGATGAATTTATTTTTCCTGCAATGAGGTTTTTTTATTATTATAGAGCCTGCTTATGTTTTGGGTTCAACCATAAACATTTATTTTTGAATTTGGCAGTGCATTTAGTTCTGAGAGGGACAGATGTGGTGATGTAGCTGTTTACACATACATAGAATTTAGCAGTAAGATCATCCAGATGAAAGGGGCATTTGGTTTACACAGGTCATCAATCAGTTTTAGTAGCTTAGCTTTAACATAATCTTTGAATACTAAGGTGTTGGAAAATACTTCAGGCATCAGTGTTATGGTGAATGCAATTGACTTGTGGTCTGATTTGACCAGAGAGGAAGTTGCAATTGGTGGGAAGCAAAGCTGCCCCATATTCATTAAAGACCAAGTCCAAGATTTTCTTGTCATTGCTTGGGGTGTGGACCAACTGGCCCAAGGAGTTTGTATTAATGAAGTCCAAAAAACTTTTGTCATACATTTTTGAGGATCTCTACATTTCCCAATGTTTGGTTTAATACAAGGGGACTCCCTACAAATTAGGTAGAAGGTATGAGCCGAGGGGGGACATACAGGAGTTCCTATTTTTAGATATGATATGACAAGGGATTGTATTAACAATAAGATGGATATGGAGTTGTTCCAGGTCATTATCTTGTTTAATGAGTCTAGAGATAAAGAGATTTTAAAAATATAGACACCCCGCTGCCTTTAGTGCCTTTATCTGATGCAGTGGGCCTGAACGTGTGATAATTACTGAAACCAGTATAAGAGCTAAGGGTCTAATTTTTCTTTCCCTTCACCCACCCAGTTGTAACAGTGTTGTTAAACTCAGTGTATCTGTTGTTGCTTGGACCTTATGATAATTTGATGGCATAATTTCCTTCCTCTCCCCATTTACTGACTGTTGACAGTCAGCACATACGTAATATTTTGCAAAGTCTGTCCCCTTAAACTATTAACCAGGCTAAAAGACCTTTGATAAAATTGTTTAATAGTGAGTGTAGTGATACTTCTTGCACTGATTTTAGTATTAAATCAGTAAGTTTTTCACTATAATTAGTTTTCTGGTTCTTGTTGGTAGCAGAAGAAGGTTTTCAAGCTAGTTGTTTTGCAATGAACTTTTAAATACTCAGTAGCAAGTCCAGCCAAACGTTATCCTAAACAAACTGAACTCCAAGCAAAGTCAAAGTGAACTTTATTATCCTTCAGACAACTGAACAAAATTGCGTTACTTCGAACTCAATGTGCATACAACATATACTGATAATATTAATACAACAATAACACATATACTAATGCTAATCCAACAGTAACAACAGTAAGACATTTATGCAGTGCAGTAACAAGTACAATGACATGCACCAGGATTATTCCACTTACATGTCTTTTTCAGTATCCAAAATATTGCAGTGATAATAATATTGCACAGATCAGACTCAGACAGATTTCATATTGCACGGAATGCTAGCTTTGCATATTGCACAGCATGTTAACTTGGCATTGTTAACACTGCACATAAGGTATAAGATTGTGCTTTCATAGATTTAATGCATATGTCTGTGAATTACTTCAGTATTATAACTCAAGACCTCAATGACCAGCATGGTGTATGTTATTACTGGAGTTCAGAAGTCTGATGGCTTGTGGACAAAAGCTTCTATTAAATCTGATGGTTTTGCAACACAAGCTACGGTATCTCCTGCCTGAAGACAAACATGAGAATAGACTATGGGCAGGGTGAGTGCAGTCTTTGACTATATTCATGGCTCTGCTGAGGCACCGAGCAGAGTACAAGTCCTGGATAGATGTGAGTGTGGACCTGATAATTCTCTCTGCCACTTTCATCACCCTCTGGAGAGATTTGCAATCTGAAACTGTGCAGTTTCCATACCACACCGAGATATTACTAGTCAGGATGCTTTTGATGGTACCCCTGTAGAAGGTTGTGAGAACTGAAGGTGGTAGTTTTAGTCTTCAGTGATATGCACCCCCAGGAACTTGGTGCTCTTTACCCTTTCCACTGCTTCTCCTTTGATTGTGGGTAGATAATGAGCCTTGCATCTCTTCCTGAAGTCTACTATTAACTCCTTTGTTTTATTCATGTTGACAGGTAGTTGTCACACCAGCCAATCAGTTGGTTCACTACCTGTCTGTAGGCTTTTTTGTCACCATTGCTGATGAGACCCACCACTGTAGTTATCATCTGCAAACTTAAGAATGTGGTTTGTGTTTTACCTAGCAATACAGTCATGTGTCAGCATGGTGAACAGCAGGGGACTCAGGACACATCCTTGAGGTACTCCAGTGCTCAGTGTGATGCTCATCGAGGTGTTGTTGCCTAAACATATCTTTTGTGGTCTGTCAATAAGAAAGTCCAGAATCCAGTTTCATGAAGGCGTGCTAACACCCAGATAGACCAGTTTCTCAATCAGATGTTGGGGGATGACCGTGTTGAAGGCTGAGCTGATGTCAATAAATAACATGTGGACACAGCAGTTTTTGTTCCCCAGGTGTGCCAAGGCTAGGTGAAGTGCCAGTGAAATGGCATCTACCGTAGAGAGATTGGATCTATAAGCGAATTGGAGTGGGTCCAGTGTTGCAGAAAGACTTGATGTTAAGTAGTCTTTGACCAATCTCTCAAAGCACTTCATTACAGAGTAGGTGAGTGCTACTGGGCAGTACTCATTCAGGCTTGAGGGTGGAGACTTCTTGGGCCGTGGTATAATGGTTGTATTCTTGAAGCATTTGGGTACTGTTGCCTGATGCAAAGAAGTGTTGAATATGTCGGTAAGCACAGTAGTTAATTGGTCAACACAGTCCATGAGCACCTGCCTCAGAATATTGTTATGGCCAGCTGCCTTTCTTGGGTTTACCCATCACAGCACCCTTTGAACATCCACTGGGTGAAGGCAACGAATTTCATCTTCTTGGCTGGTGGGCAATTTCACTGCCATTGTATTGTTTCCCTTCTCGAACCTGCTGAAGTAGGTGTTGAGCTCATTGAGAAACTGTGTTATCATCACATTGAGAAGGTGGGGGCCTCTAGTCTGATATTGATTCTATACATTGCCACAGACACCTGGAGCCTCTCAAGTCTGAGAAGTGACCCTGAATTTTCTGTCCATTGGCCCTCTTACCCTATCTTATTCCTCTGCTTAGATTCCTTCTGGCTTCTCTAAGGGCATCTTTGTTTTTAGACTTAAATGCAGCATTGTGTGCCTTCAAGAGCTTGTAAACTCCACTTGTGAGCCAGGGTTTCTGATTTGCAGTTTTAGTTTCCCTTGCCTCTAGAGTCATTCCTGTCAACATCATGGACCAGCATTTCCCCACAACTTCGCTAGCCAGTCTGATTGAGATGGATGCCTGAGAGAGTGTAAGAATTGTCTCATACTGTCTGACAATAGCACAGTTGTGTAAAAGCTTACCATAAGAGTAGATGTCCTTTTTTCACTGTTGCAGTATTCATAACCTCTGGGATCTCCTGCCAAGGATAGCCCAATGTCCAGCCAGTAAACCAAAGCCTTTATTAACTAGGAGCATTATGTATGAGAGGTATGCTCCCTCCACAAGTGTAGGGCATAAAGGTGATGTATGTACACTTCCAACCCAGAAATGAAGTGCTCCAGGAGAACCAAGACCCCAGTGGAAAGGAGAACATAGAGAAAGGAAGGAAGAGAAAGAAAAAAACCTCTTGGCCAGAAATAAAATACCACCTATGGAAAAGGAAAGGGAGTGGCAGGGTGAATACTGCAGCCGTGAAAAGAAGGGCATCTACTGTTATGGTAAGATTTTACACAACTGTACTATGCCCTTCCACATCACTGTTGCAGTATTCATCACCTCTGGGAGGGCAAATCCTGCCCTGGCTCTGCAAATGACATCCAATGTAATGTTTAGTGAATGTGTGAATAGAAGGTTCCCCTTCAGAAGATCGAATGGCTGAAATCTCAAAATGCATATGGCCGAAGTCATATGCTCGAATTTCAGAAGCTCGACATCCTGAAAGGAGAAAAAAAAAAACAACGTAACACAAAACAATGTTTCTGCAGGGGACAAGCCCCCCCCTGTGCCCCCCACACCCCCTGCTACTTATTTATACCAACTCCGAGATTGCACTACAGCGCAGAAATGGAAATCTCCAGTTCTGCGCTGTATGCCTATCCCCATTCAGACTTTCGAGCTTCTGAAAATTTGAACATATGGTCTCGACCATATGCATTTCGAAATTTCAGCTGTTCAACCTACTGAAGGGGAGCCGAACAGAAAACCAAGTAGCAGCTTTAAGGATGGAGTTGGTGTCCATACCCTTGAAGAAAGACCCCGAGGAAGCCACTGCTCTATTAGATTGAGCCCAAACAGAAACAGACAACTGTTTGCCATGAAAAGTAAAACAAAAAGAAATAGCTTTGGGAATCCATGAAAAGATGGTTTGCTTAGAAACTGCCAAACCCAATGTCCTGATATGAAAACAAAAAGTTGATCAGATTTACGAAAGCCCTTTGTTTTGTCTAAATAATATCTGAGCTATCTATGAAAGTCCAAAGTAACAAGAACCTTCTAACTAGCAGACTGTGGAGAAGGGAAGAAGGAAGGAAGCTGGATAGAATGGACAAATCATTAACCACCTTGGGCATAAAAAGAAGGATTTGTAAGGAGAGATACCTTGTCTCTATTAAAAAAATAAAAAAGGAGGAACCGTCTTGAAGGCCAGGAGTTCAGATTCTCTTGGTGGAGGTTAAAGCAACCGATAAAACAGTCTTTCAGGTGCAGTACTGCAAAGAAGAAGAAGCAGGCTTGAAAATTTTTCAAGGACAAAAACTAAGATCCCAATAATGAGGAATAGACTTTCTTGGGGGTCTGATATGAAGAGTGCCTTTTAGAAATTGCTTGACCCTAAATCTAGAGGCCAGAGGAAGATTCAGTGGCAGACAGGCAGAAATTGATAACAAGTGAGCTTTCACTGAAAAATATGCCAAGCCAGCAGTTCACACAGGTAGGAAAGAACCAATGAGATCCCCACTGAAAAGGGATCTTGGTGATGTTGAAGACACCAGACAGAAAATTTCTTCCACTTTGACATATATGATTTTCTGGCATAGTGTTTCCTGGCCTCCTGCAGGACCCTAAGTACATGCTCAGAAAATTGGCGTCAGCAAGGAATAAAACCCAATCACCCAAAGTGTCAGTAGAAGAGTGGACACGTGAGGGAGAAGGATATGTCCTTTGACCTGTGTGAAAAGTTCCACGCAGTGAAGTAATTTGCGATGATTGTCCCTGACCAGATGGAATATGAGGGGGAACCAGTGCTGTCTGGACCAAAAGGGAATAACCAACATGATTTTTGGAGAGTCCTTCTTGATCTTCTCAAGGACCTTCAGAAGAGGGGGGGGGCATAAAGGAATATTTCCTTCCAAAAGAAAGACATGGCATCCACATTCCAAGCCAAAGCACTTGGGACTGTGGAACAGAATGGAGGCAGTTGCCTGTTCAGGGGAAAGAAAAGAGATCCACTTGAGGAATACCTCACCAATGAACTACTGTATGTCCAGAAACACATCTCTAGGAAGCATCTATTCGTGAGGCTGTGTCCTCAACCTGTTGAGAGAATCTGCCACAAGAATGTGCTCTGAAGGATTGTAGACTGCCTGTAGGGTTACCTGCAGAGTTGTGCCTATTTCCCATGCTCGAAGGGCTAGTCTGCAAAAGAAGGTAAGACCTCATGCCCCCTTGCTTGTTGATGTGCCACATGACCGTGATGTTGTCTTTAAGGCACCTGGCACTCACAGCAAGTGGAAAGCTTGAAGAGTCACAATGAGAGTCATTCACTTTCTTGATGTTGATGTGATCTGCCTTCTGCTGAGGGGACCAAAGGTCTTGAACCTTCAGGGTGTCTGAATCAGCTCCCCACCCCAGCTCTGAAGCATCCATGAAGAGTTCCTGAGATGGCTGAGGGGCTTGGAAAAATAAACACCTGGATTGAAAGATATCTGTTGAATCCACCAGAGAAATTCCAGTTTGAGACAGGGGAGCAGAGGAACTAGATACACAAGCAGGTGGCAGTACTGAAGCCACACTGATTTTAGATGCCACTGAAACTTCCTCATGTGAAGCCTGATCCAGCAAAGCATGGGAATAGTAGAGGCCATGAACCCCAGAGCCCTGAGAAACTCCCTGGCTGGAATACGGGATAGGGGGAGCAGGGACAGAAAATAGTTGGTGAGAGATGAAACCTTGAAGTCAGCAAAAGAGGTTAGCACTGGAACAGTTTGAATCATGCAGCCTAGAAAAATGTGATCTTGAAATGGAGTCAAAATGAACTTCTGAAGATTGACAGTAAACTCAAGCTGTGTAACAGAAGTGGGTAAAGTGAAGATCCTGCAATAGTATGGCTTGGGATGGGGCCTGAAGGAAAAGGTTGTCCAGATAGGGAAATATCTGAATACCCGAAAGCTTGCAAAAAGTGGCTACTGGAGGTAGGCATTTTGCTAACACCTTCGGGGATGTTAACAGCCCAAAGGGCAATGCACAGACCTGAAAATGGAAGGAAGAACCAGAGAAATGCAAACATTTCCTTCATAGAAGGTGGATAGGAATATAAAGATAAGTATACCTCAGATCCAGGGAAACTAGATAGGCCTGTGGGGAACAACAGAGGAAACAGAGTCTGATGAGAAAGCATTTGGAAGGATGGCACTTTCAGAAAAAATGTTCAGAAATGAAAGATCCAGGACAGGTCCCGAAGACTCCTCTTCCTGGGGACCAGAAACATCCTGGAGTAAAACCCTAAACCCCTTTCAGTCTTTGGAACCAGTTGAATGGTACTTTGGTCCAACATGCCCTGCAACACCTCTGGAAAATGAGGAAGCTGATCTACAGGAGGTTAAGTGATACCAAAAAAGGAAGGGTTTTCCAAGCCATAAAGTAATGCTACATGACAACAGACAGAACCCAAGTGTTTGTGCCAATTTTTTTTGTCAAACCTGGAGAGATAGACAAAGCCTGAGGACAAGGGAACCTGTCTGAGAGGAAGAGAGGGCAGAAAGTCAGATAGCTGCAGACTTATCAGGAAAGGATGGCTTTTGGGACATAGGCATTTGTGTAGGCTTATCAGAAAAAAATATGCCTAGGAGCTTTCTTATCCTTGGAAGACTGCCTAGGCTGTCTACACAAAAAGGCCATTTTTGTAGGATAGTTCTTCCAGAATATGGGAATGGGAGAAACAAAAATGTGCTTTAAATCTTTCACGACCTTACCCTGATCCTGCAAAGTCTTAAAGAGCTCTGCTACACCAGTGCCAAACAAAGTTTAGTTATCCAGAGGAGCATCCAGAAATTTTGCTTTAATGTCATCAGGTAAGGTTTGAAAGTGAAGCCAGAAATAGCGCCTTATCACAGAGTCTAATGCAGCAGCCCTAGAAGAGGCATGAGCCACATCATAGCTGAATTTTATAGAGTGATGTGGAACTTGAGAAGTGGAATCCAACAAGGAGAGAGCTGTGTTTTAACTTCTGAGTAAGGCATATAAAATACAGTCTTCTCAGTCTGAGAAAGAAGAGATAAAATATATATTTTCATGTGGGTCTGGTAATTTCTAGCACTAAAGGCTAAAGTAGCAGAAGTGTACACTTTCTTCCCAATTGTCTCCATAACTCTACTGTCCTTATCAGAGGGAAGGAGGTTAGAAGAGGGCAAAACTCTACAGGGCTTATCCATAAACACATAAATCACTGATGGGTCAGAAGAAGGGCATTTGTATAAGAACTTGTAGGCAGTTGGTACCTTATAGAATCTGTCAGGTTTCTCGGGAGCTGGAGTTTGGGATTCTTGGGCCAAAGAAGCAGCAGAGATGGTATCCAATAAAGCAGTCAACACTTTTGGGACAGCAGAATATTTAGGAGAGTCCATTTCCAACAACTCATAATATCTTTTCTAGGTGTCTGACACCTGAAAACAACCCTATTTAAAATCCTCCATGCTGTGAAGGACTGTATCCCCAAAGGATACTTCCTCCAAAGGAGAATCAGAAATAACAGACTCCTCCTCCTCTGACCCATAGTCTAAAGGAGAAAGCAACTGAGATGAGTAGGTTAAGTAGTTGGCATCAGAATCAAAGTCATCATCTGAGAACTCAGGGTTTCTTGTCATTTTAGGGGTAGAGGACCAAGGAGGTGCAGGAACAGAAACCCCCTGAGTAGGCTTTAAAACCATAAAAGCATTGAACAAGTCTGGTGTGAAGTCCTGACATTCTGCTTGTGAATCTCTGGCAACTGTCAGCGCATGCATTGTCTTGTGCCTTTTCTTTAAAGGGCTGCCCATTTTGACAAAGCATGATGGCTCAGACCCCTGTCTGGATTTGATCAAGTTACCCAACACCTCCTCCCTAACAAAGATCTGAGGAATCCCCTTAGGATCTTTGGAGATTATCTGCTGTGATTCCCCCTCAATATCCACTGTGGATATTTGCAAGGCCTCTGAAGATGTGTGAGAAGCAGGTTCAGTGCCAGCCTCCAATGAAGTCACAGCAGAGGAAACTGAAGGGAGTAGCAGATGGCCCTCTGGGTTGTAATCCACCCCAAGAGAGATGTCCAGTGGGGGCTGGATAGTACCAGGTGAAATCCCTAGATTTCTTGTCTTTCTTCTTAAGCAGCGGCTGTACCTTGGGGAAGTTGATTCTGCCATGGTACCTTGAGCAAATAACTTGAGACACTGGTTCTCAAGATATATCAAAAGAGAAGAAAGATGATAGTGAAAAGTCTTTGGTGCAAAAGCCTAACAGATGGAGCACTGATTGTGGTTGTGAGGCACACCTAAGCAAAACAGGCACCTATTGTGATGGTCCTTATGGGCAGCCTGCCTCCCACACTGACATTTCCCTTTCTTGGATGACATCTAACACATTTAAAATAAAAGAAAAAGGAACCCCATCGGGTTACTTATCTGATAGCGTAGGCTTGGTATAACCAGCACAGTGAAGAGCGTTTAGACTGACATTCAGTTATGGCTTTTCGACTTATGGCAATGAAGTTCTGGGTTGGGAGTGCACATATGTCACCTTTATGCCCTGCACTTGTGCAAGGAGCATATGTCTGACATACAATGCTCCAAGGTAATAAAGGCTTTGGTGTAGTGGCTGGACATTGGGCTGTCCTAGGCCGGAGATCCCAAAGGTGATGGATACTGCAACAGTGATATGGAAGGACATCATCTATTATATAAGCAGCATAACACAGTCTGTGAGAGATCTACATATATAATATCCTTGGAGGTAAAAATCTCACACACTGTAAACACAAGATACCAAAATCATCAGCAGTAAACCACACATCAAGCCTGTCCAAGGCCATCACAATACAAGCAATCCATCATATGCTGAGGTTCTAAAGATTAATTTGCCTAAACTTCACAGACCTCCAAAACACAGCACAGACACAAAGCACACTCAGCAAGATAAGTCTACCTCCTCACATAGCACAAGTAGTCCAAAGGTATGGGCTGTAAGGCAGGCATCGACCCAACCAACCAGTTGTGTTATAGGTGACTCCACTGTAATATATACAGATGTGCCTCTTACCAGGCTGAGCAAGGAAAAAGTGATGGTTAGTTGCTTGTCTGGTGTCCACCCTCATAGTTACTTTATATGCTGTGCCAGACTGATAAACCTACCAACTTAATGAAACAAGCAAAGGAGAATATGAAAGTGTGACTGATTAATGCTAGGGGCCTAGACTAGAAAGTCCATTCCCTACAAGCCCTTTTCATCCTGGTGGACATTGCTGGTTGTGTAGTGACTGAGACGTGGTTTAAAACAGAGGTGAGCACCCCAGCTGTGCAGGGATATAACACCTTCCACACATTTAGACCAGCTACTGCTCAGAAGGGGAAAAGGTGGAGGCTTATTAGCCTATATTCAGAAGAGAGCCACATCATGGCTGGTACAGCAGCATGATGCACTACAGCGTCTTCATATCGACATAACTATCATAAGGGACCCATACCATGTATGAGCTAGCTAGAGAGCTCCCTCTGTGACACAAGAAAGCTACAACTCCTATTTACAGAAACTAGAATCACTGAGTATTAAACCAAATACTTTTTTTCCTAGAGTGATCTAAAATATCCAACTATAGACTGGGAAATGTACACCACCACTAGTGTGCAAGCACAGAGATTTCTGGACTTTGTCAATACAAACTCCCTGGAAAATTTAAAGTACTCATGAGGAGGAATAACATCTTGGATCTTGTCCTTACTAATATGGGAGCATCTTGCACCATTCCTTGTGTATCTCATCGCTTCTTAGGTCTGACCATAAACAGTCTCCTTTGAAATAAAACTGAAACTAAAGATATCTTCCAACCAAGGTACCTTTAAAAAAATTCTTTAAGACAAATGGTCTACTCCTAAGTGATACATTGGCAAGCTTCAAATCCCCGCCAAACCCAGTTAACTCCTCTGAATACATGGAAACATACACCACCACACAATACCAGCATAGAAACAGCTGCATAGATGCAACTGTATTCCACAAGAAAAAATGAAGGGCAAACCCCAGAAATAAACCCACATGGTGGAACCATAAAATCAACAAGTTTTATAGTAAAAGGAAAATAAATTTGACAAAAAGTAAGGAGAGTAATTCCAAGAATGTTAAAGCCCTTGTCACTGAAACAAGCAAACAAATCAGAAATTTAATAAAATCCACCAAAGCCAACTTTGAAGCTAAAATAGCTACCCAAACCAAAGTTATATTCATAATCGCAAAATCACAATACAGCAATGTACTGAGTTGATTGTGATCAATGTCACCTACACTGAGGCTGAAGATACAGTAAACCTACTGTCTGATAAATGTAGCTGTATCTTTACTCGTCTCTCCCCTACATCTGTCCCTCAAGATATGCCTGAAACTGGCTCTCCTCCAGCTGTCATACAAGTCCTAAAGGTGCAATCAAAAGCAAAACCTACTGCATCAATGGGTCCTGAAAATATTCCTGGATGTAACTTAAATAGCATGAAACATGATTTAATCTCAACTCTAACAACACTGTTTAATCTCAGCCTCCATACAGGTCTTATACCAAGCAAATGGGGACCACTCATTATTCTGCATAAGGGAGGATCTTCCACAGGCCCAGGCAATTACAGACCCATAAGTACCAGCCTGATATGCAAAATCATGGAAAGACTTATCATGGAACTAATCAATCAGGGTCAAGACATGCAGAACCTTTGAACACTGGACCCAGTGCCATTATGAATACTCAATGTGGTGGACTTTTTTGGAAAACTCATCAGTGCAACGGATAAAGGCAAAATGGTACACACCACATACCTCAAACTTGCCACAATTTTTGACACAGTTCCCTATTCAGGCATAGTAGTAAAGCTAAATAATCTAGGAATGAACCCCTAAGTCACCTGCTGGATTGCCAACTGGCCCACAGATAGGGTACAGGAAATCAGAATAGCAAAAGTTACCTCCACAATGAAAGCAGTCAGGATTCCTCCAGTGTTCTGTGCTGGGACCGCTCCACTCTGGCGTCTACTTTTCTGATGTAAAACCAGTACCAAAGGGCTGTGACTCATCAAGTTTACAGATGACTGTAAGCTAGGAGCAATCACCGAATCTCCAAATTACTTGGCCTTTCTGCAAGGTTTGTCGCAAATGAATTACTGGTGCCAAAATCATGAACTGAAACTAAATGCCAAAAATGCATTATTATATCCTTTGGGAAGTCATCTACCACAGGGAACTACCACATTGACAACATGCCTCTAAGAGTTCACACAAGTTCCCAATCCCAATATGGGATCTGGGAACTTATGTGGACAATGACATAACGTTTGACCAAAATGTGTCCATTGTTGCCAGGAAGTCCTTTTGTATTGCACAGTTTATAAACAAAGGGATTATGTCTAGATCTAAGTATGTCATTGTTCCCCTTTACTCAGCCCTCATTAGGCCAGTCATTGAGTATACTGCCCCCTTTGGCATGTGTCTGGCCAGATATATGCAACAACTGAACATTCACAACATAAAACAAAGTTCATCCCTGTACATATTCAAGTGCAACTTGGATCTATGGATGGGAAACAGAAAATTTACTCCATGACTGCCACCTGTACTACTAATGGACAATGGCAGCTTCTAAATGCTTTATCCAAAGTATGGGTCTCTTCAAATTATCTATGGTTTGATGCCAGTTGTCACATTTGGGGTAATATATAGTTATCTGTCATGGGATGGATAAATTCAGTCTCTAACCAAATGGGAAAGGTTAACTCAAACAAGAAAAGGGAAACTGGCTAGGCTTAAAAATGGTCCACAACGGCAGTTAGCCTAGTACTTACCTATGATCCTGTGATGCATATAACAATGCTTTCCAGGGTAAAGAGTGCTTGTAGGGAGTGGAGTTTTTGGTTAATATTCCTAACATGAACCATGCATATAAGTGTCAACTCCCATTATACTGGTAGTCTCAAAACCAACCCTTTTGGTCTGAGGAGACTCTAGGGATGAAGTAGCAATATCTGAATATTATCTGGATTCTGTTTAGTTACACTGGAATCTTTACAAGACTGACATTGCCTAAAAAAGGAGCTATGATTTATCCAAAATACAAAAGCCTTTGGGGGGAGAAGTCCAGGTCATCCCTGGCAAAGTGGTTGGGACTGTTTAACATCTCATCTAAGGCTATTAGTACCCTCTTTGAATAACACAGGAAGCTAAGCCAGTTGTTGAAAACAAGAATCTTTTCTTTGTACTGCAGCATCATTTTTGGTGATGGTAGACTGTTGCTCAAGGCTAGGTTCATACCAGCCTCTGACACATATTCCAAGAGTTCCTTCATGTCTTTCTTCATATAGTCCAGTAGGATAGGTCACAAGTCATTTACACTCATGTGTACTATGAGTGCGGTGCAAGGACTTGGGTCTTGCCTGATGTGGCAAATCCTGACACCTGAAAGGCAACTAGCAATGACCCTCTCTTTTTTTACACAGCCTGGTGAGTGGTGCATGGGTGTGTTTCACTACGGAGTTACCTATGAATAGGATATTGGACTGTATGGAGGTTTGCCTTATGGCCTTCTGAAATGAGTCACTATGATGCTTACATGTGTGTTTCATAGTGGATTCTGCCTGTGATGTGTGTTTGTGAGCCTGAGACACAGATAGCCTTGCTCAAGCAATATGACAATTGTTTTGAGACAGTAAGAAAATTTCTCTCCTTTTTTTTCTTTTCGCCAAAAAAAAATGTTAGTCTCTCAGTCACGACAATAGTAATATATCTTAGATTTTTTTAATGTCCTGCAAGTCTGTTCATTTTTCTAGGCCACGCTTCTCCTTTGTTCTGATTTATGTTGACCTCAGTGGTTTCTTCATCTTTTCTCTTCCTGTCAGTTAGTTAAGGTGTTGTTTTGTTCTTACTATTTTATCAGATTAACAGTATCCTTTTTTTTTTTTTTTTTTGTGGTATTTAGCTTTCAACTCTTTAGTGCACACAGAGATAGTACTTTGTGTATTTGAATACTTATATTCTGTTTGCATATAATTTCAGTCGCAGTAGTTTTTGATATTTTGGGGTAATCTTAAGTGTGGACAAGGCTTCAGGATTTCATAATTCTTCTAAATGTTGACATAAGATCCTCTCTCAGGCACACATGACCTGTGCATCGTGGGTCTGTGGGATGGAACACTTAATGGTTGATTGTGAAATTTGGAAGATCTCTGCTCACAGAACTTTGCAGAAGAGGAAAAATAAGTTGATCCTCAAGGGTTTTCTTGCTCACCAAAGGATAATAAAGAGAAAGAAAAAAGGAAGGAAGAAAAAAGGTGACCAGAAGATATAAGACTGAGAGACTCCAACAGACCCACCTCCCCAAAGGTGCCCAGAATTGTGATTTCTCCAGCCAAGCCATTACAACCTTTCGGAAGGCCACCCAAGCTTCTACCACAGAAGTTTCACAGATTCAGGTGTATGTTGTTGCTGAGTCCACCCAAAGAGACTTAGCAGCAACTTGGAGCAGAAGTTGTCTTGGTACCTGTCATCTCATCCATTGTCAGTGATATCTATGAGGTTGACAAGGTCAGTATGAAGTCCCTCTCTTTATATGGATTGGGATCAGATGATAAGGGCCTTGGTCGAGGCCCAAAACAAGCTTAGTGTCCTGTCTTCCTCCTCTGTACCTAGGGTTATAAGAGAAGAACCTGAACTTTCCACCCCATATGCTTTTCACCCAAAACTGAATATGAACCCTGTATAATGTATATTGGTGTCAACTCCAGTGATACTGGTGGTCTCAACACCAGCCCCTTTGATCTTGGAAGACTCTAGGCATGAAGCACTTATGTTGCCTTGACCACATTGTCTGCATGGTTCCCATTTTCATATTAATTAGTCTTGAACCCTCAGTGTTAGAGCTCTCCTCAGTACTCAGAGCCCTCCTGAGTGCCAGTCATGGCTTCAGTACTAGGGATTGCTGGAGCCATGGAATCAGCAGTGATGTATCAGTCTTGGTGCCAAACGTTTTCATGTTGACAACTTGGACTCCAGCAACTGAGACCTGGGAGAGGGTTTCAATGGAGACTTCTATTTGGTAGAAATTGGAGTGACACCATTGGTTTGACTCTATTCCATGACACCTCTGAATTTGTAATTGTGGATCTGTAATATGTGTCCTTGCAAGAGTCATTACCAAAAGGCCTTAAGTGATCCCACCCATCTGGGAAGGAATCCTCTACAAATTACTTGGGCAAGTCCACTCTGATTATTTGTAGGAAGAGAAGGTGCCAGAGGAAGAACCTTGACACTCTATAGAGTGTTCCTGCCCAGACACACATCTGGATGAAGTGGAGAATTCCCCATAATACTCTCCAAGGGATTCCAGGTTTGGAAAACCTCAGAACTGATGAGGCAGAGCAGAGTCAGTTTGAGACAACCCCCTCCCTTGTGGAAAGATTTCTACAGAATTCCCTTCAGGCCACCCCATCTACTTCATGAGTGGTCCTTCCCATAGTTTGCATGATGCAGTTGGCTGTGGAATGTGCTTGGTGAGATCCTGATGTGACTGAGATCCTATTCCTAGGAAACCAAATGACATCTTCCTGGCCCACAATGACAGGTACCTTTGGAGTAAGGCTCTTCTGGTGGACTCTGTTGTGTTAGTGGCACCCAATAAGAGGGAGCCCCCTGAGGAGAACCCACTGATACACATCTCAGATAAGGATTCTCAGGAAGATAGATTTTATGGGAATGCATGCTGTTGCATCAGGTAGCTGTTGCACATGACTCACTTTCACCATGATCTTTTGGAGAAAACTCTTGACTTGCTGAAGAAGTTACCTCACATCAATCTACATTTATACTGGAGCTGAAGATGCCAATGATTCAAAGTGTCACCTTGCTATCCATAACAGTGATACATAATGTGCAGCAGATGGAGTATTGAGGTAGCAGAGATAGGCATCATCATGAGGAGGCAGGCATGGCTCAGATTGTTTGGAAAACTTTAGGGTATCCTTCATCAGTGCCATATTTGACAGGTCCTGTCTGTTTGGACCCACGGTGAAGCAAACGTTGCTCAAGAGCAAACAACAGGATAAAATAGTTTTAGCTGTTGGGGGTGAAGATTTTCTGTCCCACAATGGTTCTTCTCCAGAAAGCAGATGGATACAAGGAGGTTATGATTCCACAAGTCCCAATAGCAATCTTACGAGCAACAATCTGATAGAATCTCCTGTGGCCACAGGTACTTCGACAACAGATATCACCGTACAGACAGATATCGACTGTAGAATCATTGCTTCTATAGCCCCCTCTGTGGGAATCTATAACACCACCCATGAGGACTTTTCCAACTTTCCAACTCTGAAAGCAGTACAAGGGTCAATTATCCCTAAATCCAGTGGCTGGCCATCATGCAAGACAGATGGATCAGGGATGAAATTTCCAGTGACTGTATGATACCCTTTTCAAGAGTACCACTATCTTCTCTTCCCTTAATAAATGTTCCACCACTTTAGAAAGAGGCAGATAAGACAGAAGTATGCAACATCTAAGGGAAAAGGAGCTATTGTGGTGGTCCTATCAGACCAGAAAGGATTTGGGGTTTATTCCAGATTCTTTTATTCTTCAAATCGACCAAGAACTACAGGTCATTTCTAGATTTTAGTGACCTAAATCTGTACACAAGGAATACAAATTTCAGGTTCATCAGGGTGCAGTCAGTTAATCTTTGTCTTCATGAGGGAGATGTGCACATTAGACTTCCAGGGCACCTAGTTTCACATAAAAATAGCCAAGGCTCCCAGGAAGTTCTTGCACTGCTGGGTGGAAACCAGTCATTACCACTTGATGGTACTGCCATTCAGTCTCACTACTTCTCTCCCTGGGAGTTGACCAAGTGCATGGCAGTAGTTACATCTTACCTGAAGCTGCTTGGAATCAGAATATTCCCATATCTGGATGACTTGTCTCCTCATCTTCACCCTGAGGGAGTCATTAATATATGCAAGTAACTACTTATTTCAACTTTGTCTGTCTTTGTGGATATCAGTTAACACTGTGAAGTCTCATTTGAGCTATTGTTGTAGGCTACCAGCTTGGCACTGTACAGAAATTCTCCCTGGACTGGATAATATAATCTGCTGTAAATTTAATTAACAGCAGCCATAATTCTCAAAGTACTAGGGCTAATGGCAACAATGATATATTATATATAATATTTGGTGCAATTTTCAAGTTTCCACATGAGAGTACTACATTGGATCCTTTTTGTCCAATGGGCTAAGCTGGAGGACTCCCTGAAGCAAGCCACTCAGTTTTCCAAGGTGTGTTGAAGGTATCTGCAACAGATGGATACATCTGACAGACCTAGAAAGAGAGTGTCCCTTCATCTATGTATTACCTGTAGTCACAATTACCATGGATGCATCCATCCTGTGTAGGGTATATTGTTTAGGACAGACACTAATGGAGTTTGTAGTCAGCAAAAGACCTAAATGTACATCAACATCCTGGAGATAAGGGCAGTTCTCATTGTACTACAGCTCTTTCAGGATTGCCTCCCACAGGGTGCAGTTGGAATACACTCAGACAATTTGTTAGTATTGTGGTATAGCAACAAAGGGATACTCGGTCCTACCCCCTTCTTGGAAGGCAATGAGTGTTTAAGAATGAGTGATAGACTCACAGTGCTTTCTTATATCAGTACACATCCCTGATTGAGCCATCTTGCTAGAAGCACACATAGCAGGTGCCTCCTGATGCCTCAGGAGGATATTCCATCACTGGAGAATACCTGCTGCAACCTGTTTGCCTTCTCAACAAACAACAAATGGAGCAACTTCTCCTTCATTTCCTCATCATGGACAATCCAGCCAGACAGTTTAATCCACCAGTGGTTGTCAGGACTACTATATGCCTTCTTATCCATCACCTAATAATGAGAAAGCCTAATTGTGCAAGGCCAGGGTAACTCCCATAGCCCATTTTTGTCCTCAGCAGTTATGGTTCCCTCTTTTATGGCCTCGCTTGATAAAGAAGCCCTTGCTTCTGCACTCTCACCTGAACCTTCTGTCCCATCTGTCTGGAAGCCACAACCAGATCTGCAGTCCCTCATACTAACTCCATGGTTTCTTCAGTCCTCTTCATAGACAGGGACCATGCTTACCCTTCTAGGGTGGTCTAAATCCCTTCAGTAGCCAAAAAGCCTCATACAAAAATACACACCTAAAATGGATCAACTTGTGCCTCTCTTACTCTCTCTCTCTCTGTCTTTCACAGCTCCTATCCCTACTATGCTTCTGTTCTTGACAAATTCATTTGACAAAGGCTCATGTTTCCCCATCCTAGAGTGTACTTAGCAGCCATTTCAGATTTTTGCTAAGGTTTTAATATTTCTTCTCTAGCAACTCAGACAGTTTGCAAGGTCTTTCCAGATGGTGTTTTTCTGCTAAGACCACCCTTCAAAGATATGATTCTGTTGTGGGACCTCAACTTCATCTTAGAGAAACTGATGTATTCTCCCTTCAAGTCAGCTGCTATATCAGCAATCAAATATCCATCTTGGAAAACACTAAACATTATTTCTTGTAACAGTCGAAATGTGATCACAAGGTCCAGGTCTTCCTTTGGGGCCACCATTCTCCATGGTATTCTGTCATGAAGCCACCCAAGAGATACAGCTTGAGTCTCTATCCTTCAGTTTGAAATGGACAGACTAGATCATATAAGTTACAAACATCATGCACATAACTCTTGACAGCACTTCACGATCCATGTCCATCCATTTCTACAAATCTTCCCTCCTTCCTCCTTCCAGTTGACACTTACCATCTCTGTACAGGCCTTGTTAACATTATCTCAGGCCTTTAAGAAGGTAGGGCAGGATATGTAGTATCTTTAGACAGTGATACTTAGCCTTTTTTTAGCTTGATGTTATAGGTATTGTTCCAGCAAACTTGATTTGGAGACAAGAGGAAAGAGAGGGACATTATATGCATTAAGGAGGAGTTCAAGCTTTGGGAAAGCCTCTAATGCCAAATTATTACTGCCTGTAGTGACCAGTCTTCAGTATGAAATGAATGGACATGGATTGTCAAGATTTGCTGTCATGGGAAGTATATAAGTGTTGCTTTAGTATTTTTTTTTATGATTAGGTGTTGAATTCTATTATTTAACTGGAATGGGTTCCAACATTTTTTTT
Source organism: Protopterus annectens (assembly GCF_019279795.1). Lineage (NCBI taxonomy): Eukaryota > Metazoa > Chordata > Ceratodontiformes > Protopteridae > Protopterus > Protopterus annectens. Next base: position 43,594,651 of record NC_056729.1, on the reverse strand, counting down.
TTTATTAGACATAGACTCCAGCTCTCAGGCAGTTCTCATGGCCGCTTATCTGTTTCATTCTGATTTGAATGCCCATCTGAAATTCTTCAAAGTTTAATCTCTGACCACCAGAGCACTTCTCTTCCCCTTTTACTTGATATTTATGATGAGTCTACTCCAGGTTGCCTTTACTAGTTCTCTGACCTTCTCTTAAACTGTTTCTTCTTTTTGCACCACTTCTGAAGCTCTGCCTTTTCCCACCTGTGTTCATGCTCCCTAGCATACCTCTCAAATGTCCAGATTTTCACAGAAAACCCAGAGTTTTGCCTCATATTTTAGGTCTGTTCCTCATAAAATGTGTTGTCTTCTTGAAAACCACTTGCAATTGAAGTCATTATATAATGACCGACGTTTGAGTTTCAAACTTCATATACTTCAGAAAATGCATGCTAACACAAAACATGTTATTCTAGCAACTTTCTATGTTTATAAGAACAATATATATATATATATATATATATATATATATATATATATATATATATATATATATCAATGTCTCTGTTCTCTTCTGCATTTGGCAGATGCTGTCTCCTGATCTGTTATGCCCCCATGTGTACCTCTCAACCTTCAGAACTGCACTGCTCCTCTCTAGTCACACCATCCTATGTCAGTTCTCCTCTTACCTCCCTCCCATCTTTTCGAACTCTGCTGTTATGTCTAGACCCCCTTTTCTACCTGCTGCCTCCTCTCATTATACTTTCACAAATCCTTTTATCTTACCACCTGTCTGCCTGCAATTTATTCATAGGATGATAGGAGGATACTAGGCTATTCACCCTAGGGCTTTTTCAAGCCTAGCCATGTTATACCTTTATTTCCTTATAGACCAAGATGTATAGTTTATATTTGCAGTGCAAATCTAGGATCAGCCCTGACTGCTCCTGTCCAAGAAGGACATAGGTGACACACCTAGGGTAAATTTATGGTTTCCCATCCAATTGTCCAAGTTGTGCTTAAATAGGGTCATTGAGGAGCTCTGTTTTTATGTGAATTGGGAGTTTGTCCCAGAGGAGTGGCAATCTCTGGGAGGCATATCTGTCTCTCCAGCATGCCCTGTTAATGTCACAGGCTAAGTTAAGGTCCATTAGAGCGAGTGAATCTTGCCCCATTTGATTTGCAGATGTGCAACATTTCCATTAGGCAGGGTCCGAGACTGCCCTGAAGGCCAGGCACAAGTCGCCTCTAAACAGTCTATACAATACAGAGTACAGTGACAGGGCCTTCAGTTTGTCCATGTAGTTTATGTGTTGATGGCCCTGAATTTTCTTGGTGAGAAATCTTTGAGGTCTCTTTAGCTGCTACAGGTGTCTGGTGAAATACATACAGAAGGGAGCATTGTACTCTATTATAGGTCTGATGAGGGATGAGTACAGGGGAGTTATTACCTCCTTAGCTTTAGATGCTATGCCATTACTTATGAGATGTGCAATGTAGAAGATCAAAGTTAACGTTGCTATCAACCTGTGTTCCCAAATCTCTCACCGCTGGCTTTCAGTTTATGGGGGTATTATTAATATTGTAGTTAGCAGGGACTTCTCCTTTGCTGAAGGGGATGATAATGCAGTTTTTTGCATTAAGTTTAAGTCCATGACTTTAGCACCAATCATTTGTCTGTGTAAGCTCATTTTGTAGCATGTTGACATCATTGGGAGACTCAATGATTGCACCCAGTTTGCAGTCATCAGTGAACCTGTTAAGCCACAGGCCATCGTTTTTTTTACCTGGATTTATGAGAAACAGATTCCAAACAGTAGGGGTCCTAGCTTGGATCCCTGAAAAATACCACTGATAACATGTCTGCTGGTAAAGGTGGAATCCCCAACTTTCATTGTATGTGTTCTGTTGATGAGCCAGTTGGCTATCCATCTAGTGATGTATGGGTTAATCACTAGCTGAGTGAGTTTCTCAATTATGCCTGACTAATGGATTGTGTAAAAGGCCTTGGCTAAGTTGAGATAGGCAGTTTGTACAGTTGTGGCTTCATCCAGGCCTTTGGTGACATTCTCAAAGAAGTCCACCAGGTTTAAGAGGCATGATCTGCTCTTAACAAAGCCAAACTGGGGTGGGTCAAGAGTTTGAAGGTCTCCTAGAGCCTTGTTGTTAAGTTCTCTCCCTTTTTCTAATTTCTTCAAATCTTTTGCGTTTCTAATACCATGATGGGAATTGACCCCATTACTAAGTCAAAGTATGATTAAAGTTCATGAAATTAGTATTGTTTCAATCTTTGATGTCAGCCAAAAATTCTCATCGTAGCACCCTCAATGTGCCCAGTAATTCTAGATTCTTTTTTATAAGACCCATTGCTCCTACTACTGTTGGAACTGTTTGGGTATCTTTATTCCACATTGCTCTCATTTCTGCCTGCAGATCCTGGTATTTTATGACTTTGTGTTTCGCTTTTTGCAGACACTATAGTCACTGGGTGTGGAGATTTTAATGATCAATGCTACTTTTGACTTCTTTTCTTGGACTACTATATCTGGTTTTCTAGCATCTATCTTTTGAATTGTTGGTAATGGGTGAACCCATGTGATATAAACTTCATCATTTTCTATGATGCTTTGTTACTCATGTTTCCAGTGTTTTTCAGACACTTGATAAGGTCCATAGTGATTCTCTCATGGCTTTACAGATAAGGCTGGTTAGACTTATGGGTCTATAGTTCCCAATGTTGGTTATGCAAGGGGATTATAGTTGCTGTTTTCCATTCTGCTGGGGCAGAGCCAGTACTTAGGCTGTTTTTGAAAAAAGTGCCCAGTGGTTTCGCTAACTCCTGTTTTAGACCATTTAGTAAGCAGCCTGGGATGTTATCCAGTCCCATAGAGGCTGTGTTTTTGGCCATGGAGAGTGTGGTTATGACCTGCTGTTTGCAGATAATAGGTAGAGGACTCATGACAGGTATGCTTTGGGGTATGATTGGTGGGGACAGAGGGGTAAAGTTTTAGTTAAACCTCTCTGTTAGCAGATTGGCAATGTCCTCAGATTCAGTATGAGTGGTGTCATCCACTACCAATTCGGCATAAAGCTGAGCCTTCTCTTTTAGATTTCAGACATAGTTAAAGAATGCTTTGAGATTATCCTTAGCTAGATATGCTAATATAGCTTCTTAATTAGCTTTAGAGGACTTTACAAGATATCCACTTTGCTTGTTCAAGCTGTGGAGGGTGTCATCCACTGAGCTCCCTGGTCATCGTTTTCAGCTGCACTACCTTTTCTTCTAGCATGCTAGTTCTCCAGTTGGCTCTACACCCACCAACACCCCATGGGGCCATAAACCATTCTGTCATATCACACCTAGAGCATCCAACCTCATCTCAGTATCTCACTTCTCCCCAGACTGTTTTCCTTTATTTATTTTATGTCCTGTTATTTCTACGTTAGTTATTTGAATACAGTCTGCATTGACTGACTCCTGTTAAGTGATTTATAATTTACTCTTGCTTCTGCCTACTTATCATCTGCTTCTATCTACATTCACTTTATTATATCTAATACTGTCTCCTTCTCCCATCTGTGATATGTCCTACCTTCTCACTGTATCCTCCTCCCCCGAATTAAGTATAGCACTTAATACCAGAGCTGGATCAAGCAAAAGGTGACATAGACAGCTGCCTAGGGACCAATGCTGACTGGGGCCTGGCCATGCAAGATTTAGTTAAAAAGTTCATTGTTTAACTTTTAAAAAAATGTCCATTTTGCTTTAAAAGTTGAACAGGTCATGCAGACTTCCTATTCAACATACAAATGGAATCCAACACAAGCTGAAGAAACATGAGAGACTTCAAGAGTTGGAGTGTGATTAGCAAGAACAGCTTACACTAAATGATGCAGCAAAGTTCCCTGGAATCCAAGGTTACTTTCAAGAATGGAGTGTGTGTGTAATGCTCCTGGTAGGGACGAGTCAAAGCCTTAACTATAATAAGTAAGTATCTTACCCCTCCACATCACCTGCCAGCAGGCATCCATCAACTTTTTTTTTTTGGTACAGTGCTGAGGATCACAGTCTGTCAATGTCCGTCATAGTTTCAAATACATGTTGATGCAAAAACCTGTTGATCTGTTAACTTTTTAAGTGATTTAAAGTAGTCTCCTCTTATTTGTCTCCAGTTTTGCAAAATATATCTGATTTTACCTCATATTTATGCCCTGTCCTTGAGCAACCCACTTAATTAAAAATTTGGGCTAAGATTATCAATGGTCGCATGGACTGCAATCCTAATAATTATCCATGAACCAGAGAAATTAGGTGTATAGACAGGACATTGATTGTAATAAACAGAGGCATTGTTTTTTTGATATTATTCTTGGTTTCCTTGTTCTGTTGAATGTTGATGGGGTGTTTATTATTTAGATGTGAATAAATGTAACAGCATGAAGTCTAGGAGTTTAATGTTAATATTTTAACTATAGATACATTTTTGTTTTGCTTGTTTTTTCAGGCACACAGGTGTGAAAGGAAGTGTTTTGGGGCTACAATACTTTGTCTAGCTAGCAGAGATGCTTCCTGTAGTACGTGGTACAATTCCCTCAGCCTTCATTTGTCTTTTATGTGATTCTGCGAAGTAACTTCACTAGACAGTACTCTTGAGTTGCTTCTGAAAATGGACACTTGTGTCCAGTTGGCTGCCACAGGATGTTAGCAAATGTTTTACACATTTGTCTCTTGAATTCCTGCATCCTTCACTTAGATGCTAATTGGTACATCACTATATGCTATCTGAGTATGAAGTTCAGTTTAACTCTTTCAGTTTAATGAGGTACCAGATGGATTTTCACTAAGTGAGAGATTCATTGATGGGATGTTTACTGTTTTTCATGCTGTCTGTTTTCAATGTGAAAATGTTTTGTTTAGAAAATGACTGTCAGTGTTTTTTTTTCTGTGAGATTTGAAATAAAAGTTTTAAATGAAACCCAAATCTTTGTGATAATTGCAAAAGTAAAGAAGAAAATAGTATGTCCACTGACTTGTATCAGTAGTGTTTATGGTAACCAAGTAATGGGATATTGCTTTCGGGGGGCTAATTCATTACCCTGCGTAAGGCTCCATTTGCACTAAATCCAAGTCTATTGACTCTGGAGGTGTATGCTGCAACAAGGTCAGACCTGTACTTAGTGATGTCAGATAGGACAGCTATTTTTGATAACAGAGAAGTCAATAGGGAAGTCAAAAATGAGATGTAGGTATCTTGCAAGCATGTAAGCCCCTCCCCCAAAAAAATTGTATGTCTCATACAGTAATATTTCTGATTTTTATATGAATTGTGGGTAGTTCAACAAACACTGCTGCTGTGACATTTCAGTTGTAAGTGTTCAGCTTTATTCATTGCATTAAAGACTGAATTATTTAATTAAAATTGTGCAATATAATTTAAACATGCTGCATTTTAGTAGTAGTTTTTAAATATCTTCTTTACAACTTCTATCAACTGCAAAGGAGTTGACATTTTTCAGGTCATATAGTTTACATTATTTGGGGTGGTAATCAGAACCCTCTGATCTTCAGCATCTAATATGGAGTTATTATTTTGTATTACTGTAGTACAGCCTTCTCTACAAGATCAGATTGTAAATGATTTCATCATTTAACTAAAACTGTTACTTTAGAAGTTAGCACAAAGGACTAAAGCTTTAATATGTTAAATGAGATGCTTCCTGTGACAAGGGTTCAGGGTTTGAATCTTTCCACATTAATTTATGGACTGTTGTCATTGTTTACCAGCCGATCCCTATTGCACACCCGATCTGTTTCAGGAAATGTTATGGCAATACCACCAGCACACCAGTTTTTTTTAAGGTAACATGCACAATTTATTCTTCAAGGGCAGCAGGCACTATATTTATATATGAAGCACCACAATATAAAGTTGTTTGTCGGCAGCAACTTGTGCATTAGTAATGTTGTTTGTCTTTTCGGCTTTTCCTGGTTAGGGGTCGCCACAGTTCTGTTTAATGTGGAATTATTCAGAAGACTTTTACTTCTGCAGATATTGTGTATATTGGCTTATATGTTATCAGGTGGTTCATATTTATTATGCTCTCATACTCTTCTGTTTAAACTGTGCTACACCTGGCTGGGCCTTACGATGTCATACTAGTGACCTATACAGTTTTATGTAGTCACCTAACTGTACCAATAAAGTGCATGTCATTTATTTATTCATAACAATAAGGGCTGTACACAATCAACAAAGTGACTATAACCGTTGGTGGAGGTGGCAGGGGGGACTCTCTGTGGATGAAAGTATCTTACGCTCTTATCATCTGGCCATTTGTAAACCATCTTTAATTTTCTTTGCAGGATGAGTGAACACATTTGTGAATTAAATTGGAATACTTTGGCAACTGTTTGCTTATGTTAAACAAATTTGAAATTTGACTTTGGATATAGAATTGCTGGGTTTGGCGGATGTCTGTAGATAAAAAATGTACACACAATCTTCCAATGTCCAGATGCATTTTCAATGGATAAGATTTTCAGAGGAATTTACTGTTGCTCATGTTAAGCCTGTTTTCAATGTGAAGTTGCTTTATTTAGGATTGGAGCTGGCTTAGTGGTTAAGGGGTTAACTTCTCTGGTACAAGGTACATGAATTGATTCTCACGTTTGGTAACAGTCTGATTAGTGGTTAGGTGTGTTGTAGACTGATTTTGTAGTAAGAACGTATACGTGAATGTTGATGGGGGTTAGCATAATGGTTAGGGTGTTTACCTTATAGATACAAGATACAGGGTTTAATTCTAACGTTGGGAAGCAGGGTTAGGCTTAAGGTCCTCTGGAATCATGAGCCTAATCATCAGTTATAAAATGTCCATCAGTGTTTTTGCTACAAAATTTGAAATCAAATCTCCGTAATCATTGCAAAAGTAAAGAAAAAATGAATATGGTGCATTGCCCTGGCTAGGGCCCCATTTGACCATAATCTGGCTCTGCTTAATACAGTAACCCATACTGCTCCCCCTCCCCACCTTAGGTAGTGGTAACAGCTATTTTTTTTAACAAAACTATACCTTCTGTGTTAACTCAGAGGGAAACCATAAGCCAAGCTCCTCTGGGTCTCCCAGTTTAGCTTTATGTTGAATGCATTCAGTGGATTTATCAGCTCAGAATTCTAAAGCATTCTAATGCAGTCCAACTGGAAATTAGTGAACATGACATTCTGACTAAATTATGGTGCATTTACGGCAGTTTTTGTTCAGTGTGCAGGACTTTTGGTATTTTAATTGCAAACTGCTACTGATATATTTATTTTATTTTATTTTTGTTTTACACAGGAGTTTAATTTGGTGGATCCTGATGCTCCCTGAATTAACTTTTTAAAGTATGGGAAAGTTCCTGCAACAGAAGATTTGTTTGATAGTCTCAGTACTATGAAGTCTTCTTTCAAGGACTCTAAAGAGATGCTTCTAAATATTCAAATGGCCAGCTTTTGTGTTTTCATTATTTATTCTATTCTTTAGAACAGTTTTGTCTGGACTATGGTGACGCCTCATCTCACTGGGTTTTCCCAATACTGAACAACTTCCAAAAAGTAAACAAATATTCCTGTATTTTGTTCCCTGAACTAATCACTGTCTTTTGAATTATTAACATGGTTTAATATTGCTGCAATTTTTCTGATCTCTACAGCCATTTCCACTGTTCCAATACTTTGAAACATTCTTTGGAACATACAGTCATCTTTGGAAACAAAAAGCCAGTGTAGGAAGTACATCAGTGCAGACTGATAAAGTTTTTTTTTTCTTTAAATAAAGCTCTCCTGCTATTTATGTGCATGCCATTTTAATGCATTCTTGTTTTTTTTCGTTCAGATAAACTACTCCTGCTGCTTATGTGCATGCCACTTTATTACATTCTTAATTTCAGACCAGCAGTGTATGATATGTCCCACAAATCCTGTCTTTGAGTATGGCCACTGGAAGAGTGTGTGTACGCATCTGTGTGAAATCCTAGTTAACTTCCAAAGCAGGTAGTTCAACCTGTTGCACCTTATCTAATCAGCCAAGGAGCTTACCAGATTCAAAGATTCATGTTACTAAGTTAACATCCCGGGGTCCATTCTAAGCCTAGCCAAGCTTTCCCTAAAAAGTAATGATATCCTGTATCCAAATATAACATTGAGGGCCAGACATTTTTAAGCTACCTCTGTCCATAATGGACATGGATGCCAGGCCCAGTGTAAATTTCATACTCTTTGCCCACTGTTCTATGTTGCTGTTAAAATGAGAAAGTGAGTTACATGCCCTTGAGTCAAAATCAACTCACAGTAACTCTATGGGTAGACCCCCAAATGTTTCTCATGGCGTATTATAGAAGTAGATTGCTAAGTCGTTCTTCCACATAGACACTATTGCTACCAAGTTGTGTCCCAATAACCCAGATCTACCAGTTGGCAATCCCGTGCCTTAACTTCCGTGCTATCAGGCTTATTACTTTTCTTCAAAGAACATGGTCAACCTCCTTTGGTTCGGCTCTGAAACACAGACTTCCTGAAAGTCAATTTCAAAATAACAGAAAAAAATGCCCTAAAATCAAAAAGGTGAAAAACTCCTTTTTTCTTGTTTTTTGTATCTAGATATATATATATATATATATATATATATATATATATATATATATATATATATATATATATATTAACTCCAGCCAGTTTTTTGTTTCAGCACTCAAGTCTGTTTCTTTGAGCTCAGCAATTGTTCAGAACTTATTGTAAGCACTAAATAAGCTACAAATTACTACAGCACTCAACTTTCCTCACTGTCTAGAGGAAAACAGTTTCTAGTACTTAACAAATAAGCACCTATCCAGGCATGTCTAAGGGTCAGCTCCTTGTGTTTTCTCCTGTCTACCTGATGAATCTGGGCATCTTGGGGCAATGCAGTAATTGCCTCATGTACACAGACAACCCTCTCCTCCTATCACCCAACACTACAACCTGTGAGAGATGCACTTATATAGCCAAACTGGAAGCAAAGCTCTCTTCACCCAAGACTGGACTAGACAGTCAAGAGGAGAAGGTAAACACTTGCACCACACCACACTCAGCACATAGTCCCTCAAACCCTACACCACCAAAACACACACATAGAAACACAAAACACACACCTACATTCGCGGAGGCTCTCAGAAAAAATCTGCCCAAGCAACAGGGACCTCCAAAGCAGAAACACAAGCAACCTCCACCCCCCAACACAACCCAAATGACACATAGCCCACAAACTCAGTGTGCCACTCAACCACAGCCCATAAGGCATAACAACGTACCCAACACTTTAGTCATAGGTGACTCTGTAGTCAGGCACACTGATGTTCCACTCACCAGGCTAAACAAGGAGAAAGTTACTGTCAGCTGCCTGTCGGGTGCCAGGATCCGCCACATAATGCATGCACTCAGGTCACTCCACAACAAGTACAAATATGACTCTGTCATTGTCCATGTTGGTGTGAATGACCTGAGACGTACCTCCTTGGACTACATGAAAAGGGACATGGAGGAGCTGTCCGATCTTGTAGCCCAGGCAGGTATAACCCTAGCCCTGAGTAGCATCCTGCCATCACCCAGAATCATACCACAGTACAAGGACAAAATGATTGACTTCAACAATTGGCTAAGCTTCTGGTGTCATTCTAAGGGGATCCAGTATCTGTCTGCCTGGGATGACATGATCGACAAACCACGATGCTTTGCCAGAGATGGCCTGCACCTGTCGCCCCTGGGATTCCGGATACTGGCTAAGGCTCTAGCCACCCCTATAGTGCCTTCTTTAGGCAAGGTTCAAATGACAAATTCACCACCCTAACAGGTACAGGCAAGAAGAATCTGAGGGTATTGCTACTCAATGCTAGAAGTTTAAACCTCAAAATGCACTCACTCGAGGTACTCCTTAAAATGGAGAACATCAACATCTGTGCAGTGACAGAGACCTGGTTCAAGGCTCTAGAGAGTACCCCTGCATTACCAGGCTATAATTCATACCACACCTTTCGGCCACCTAACCTGGACTGAAACACTAAAGGTGGAGGCGTGTCCATATTCATTAAGGATATCCACACCTCCAGGCTAGTTGCTCAGCATAATGCATCCGAGATTATCCAAGTGCAACTAACTCTGGGCAAGACCACAATCCAAATCGTAGCTTGCTACAGATCCCCCATCATGCCCCAGGATTCTCACTCATTTCTTAATACACTGGAAAATATTAGGGTACAACCTAACACCCTAATAATGGGCGATTTCAACTACCCTACCATTAACTGGGAAAACTACTCATGTACCAACTCTTGTGCTCAACGTTTACTGGAATTCATAAATTCCAATGCCATGGATCAACTTATCCACACCTCCACCAGGGGCAGCAATATCCTAGACCTGGTTATTATCAACATGGGCAACCAGTGCTCCACACCAGAGGTCAGTTCCTCGTTGGTCAGATCCAACCACAAGCTAATCACCCTAGACATCCACATCCCTCCCCTACCCCCCATTAGGGAAACCACAGTAAAAAATGTCTCCAAAGCCAACTTCACGCTTCTTAAGACAGAAGTGGCAAACTTCACGACACCCATGCTGACGGACAATAGAGGTATGACTGCTGAATCCTACACAAATGCACTTTATAAGCACTTACACAAGTGCATGGATCATGCAATCCCTAACAGAACCAAGATGCTATCCTCCAAAAAAAAAGCCAATCTGGTGGTCCCCTGCCATAAACAAACTCTACAACAGAAGAAAGAAACTGTTGCAAAAAAGAGTAAAATCCCATGATTGGAGAAACTCCCTGGTCAGCCTCAGTAAGAAGCTAAGATCCCTCATAAAATCCTCCAAAGCTAGTTATGAAAACAAAATTGCCACTGACTCTAATGACAACCACAAAACATTCTATAGCTATGTCAAGAATCTCAATGGCAACACTCAGATCTGCTCTGAGTTACTGCACAATGGCACTAAATATACAGAACCAACTGATATTGCCAACATCCTGGCAGATAGGTTCAGTGCTAACTTTACCCCCCTGTCATCCCCTAAAGGGCCCATCAGTGCTAACTTTACCCCAGAAGAATGCAAAGTTCCTGTAATCACGGCTGCACAGGTAAAAAACACACTATCCAAAGCCAAGAACACAGCATCCATGGGACCTGACGACATCCCAGGCTGTGTTCTACATGAACTACAGAACGAACTGGCACCCCACCTAAATACCATGTTCAATCATAGCCTCACATCATGCTATGTGCCCACTGAATGGTGCACAGTGACAGTTATCCTACTCCACAAAGGGGGAGCCACCACAGACCCCGGAAACTACTGCCCCATTAGCCTAACGAGCCTGGTCTGCAAGGCTATGGAATGTATCATCATGGAATGTATAAACAATGACATTGGTAATCTCCAAACTCAGGACCCCACCCTGTTCGGGTTTGTAAAAGGCAGATCATGTCTCCTAAACCTGATAGACTTCTTTGAAGCAGTCACCAAAGCCGTAGATGAGGGTAAGGTGGTTCACACAGCCTATCTAGATCTTGCCAAGGCTTTCAACACCATCCCCCACTCTGGAATTATAGATAAACTCACTAAACTAGGTATAAATCCCTATGTCACAAGATGGGTTGCCAACTGGCTCACTGACAGAACCCACACTGTGAAAGCAGCAGACTCCAAATCCAACTTCAGACCAGTGACAAGTGGAGTACCACAGGGTTCAGTCCTGGGTCCTCTCCTGTTTGGTATCTACTTCTCTGAAGTACAGGCCAACACAGAAGGTCTTTGGCTAATGAAGTTCACAGATGACTGCAAACTAGGAGCCATAATCAAAACTCCAAAAGATGTGGACATCCTACAAAAGGGCCTCGCTGAGACAGGTGCCTGGTGTCAAAGCCATGGCCTCAAGCTCAATGCCAAAAAGTGCATTGTCATCCCTTTTGGTAAAAACTCAGTACCCATGAACTACCACATAGGCAATAGTCTACTTAACACTGAAAGTGTGATAAGAGACCTTGGGACACAGGTGGACAGTAGTCTCTCCTTTGATAATCACATTGCCACAGTAGTCAGGAAATCCTTCTACACGGCACACCTCATCACAAAAGGTTTCTCATCCAGGAAAAAAGAGGTCATTGTTCCCCTCTACTCATCACTCATTAGACCCATTATAAGAGTACAATGCCCCTTTTGGTATGTACCTCACAAGACATCTACAACAACTGGAAAGGCCACAGAAATACCTCACAAGGAGGATTACCGGCCTCAAACAGATGTCCTATGCAGACCGTCTCAAAAAACTGAAGCTTTACTCCGTTGCATATCGCCTACTCAGAGGCGATCTCTGCCTAACACACAAAGCTATGTCAAACCCAGAGCTTTTAGACATGCTCCACTTAAAGAAATCCCAATCCCTATGAGCTACACAGTCTAGGGACCTAAACCATGTCACCACAATAAACAGAACATGCTGGAGGGATAGATTCCTGTCCCAGAGACTTCCCATACTCTGGAACAAACTACCTATCTATATCAAACAAAGCTCCTCATTAGCACTCTTCAAGAAAAATCTTGATGATTGGATGGGAGATAGGAAATTCACCCCGGGGATCACTTCTGCGGCTCTGCTCGACAGTGGCACAGGAAAATAATTTTCTTGGGTGGCGAAAGTCAGGGTACCTTTGGCTAGGCTTATATAGGCCCTAGGGCCAATAGCCTAGTACCTACCTATGAACCTATGAACTCTGTAGTAATTCCAATTGGAAGAAGGGAGAAATCTCCCTAAAAGGTCAATCATTGTTGGTGCATAATTAGAAATCACACTGGCGATAATTTCCAGTTGGAAAAAAATTGACATTACGCTGTTTGTCTTTTTTTCTGCGGGCTGAAGCACGAGCAATTTCACCTTGAGCATATGCAGGGAAGCTCACTCCTTCAAATCGTACTGAAAGTGCTAAAGTATTGGGGTGCCTGAAAGAAAATCAACACATTCTGAACATTGCAGTGTCGAATACCACAAAGGGAATGAAAGAAAGCTCCCCTTGAAATGGGCTGGTCTTGTACTCTTTATTTCTTTTAACTAACACTACCATCTCAGTCAATATTCTTTGCCTTATTAGTTTCTGCCAAGATCATTATGTTTAGTATTATATACAACTTTTTCTTTAACATTTATAATCATGCTTGTTACTTTTACTACCTGTCCTTTTCTAACCAACCACAAATCAGCTGATCATGAAAAATGCTTTTTGTCTTTTTTCCCTGATTCTTATATCCCGACTCCTAACTCGATTATTTGCTCCATTCCTTTCTGCCACAATGAAGGCCGCTACTTTTCCTTTGTAAATGGTACCATCTTTTATTATTGTATAATTTGATTCTTTTTGTATTGGCTTTGTACTGAATGCACTCTAAAATGTTCTGTGTACATCAAAAAATGAGTTTTGACAACATCCCTAGTAATCAGTTTTTAAATAAATACATTAATTCAATAACAAATTCCTGTTTAATATTGTTGTACCCCAAAAATGTTTGTCAAGGTCATACCTTAAATGCAGTGCTTGTTCAGAATTACATATCAGTCCATGAACAAGTTAGAATATCTGAAAAAAATTGATAAACCATAAACTGACAGAATAAAATATGCAACACATTAAAAAAGATGTCTAATAATCTCTTAAGATTTTGTATCTAAAATAACCAAACAAGACTTTTTAGGCCTGAAGTATGGTCTAATGACAGTAGTACAAAGCTGTAAATGAGTTTGCTGTATTCCTGTAATTGGGATGGATATATATATCCTATGTAGGGCCTGGATGTTAACCTATACCACTGCACTAACGTTTTGAGCAGTATGCCTATGTCAGAACGCTGCCACTGATCCATTTACATGGGGTTGAGTATATCACAGGTAGGAAGGTTCCATATGACAGATCCTTCAAGTTTAAGTCCTCTAAACTAAATGTATATAGAATCAGCACTAACTCTGTGGTGCAGAGAGATGAAGCCCTGACTGACTGTGTCCTAGCTGATCTGAGTTTACATAGTGTCCCAGGCTGTAGAGGGATCAGCCAGGGAGGGATGAAAGTGAGATGTTGTAGTCAGCTGACCATTGTGGTGGTTTGGCTTACTGTGCCACTGCAGCTTAGTGTACACTAGTTGGTATAGCTGCAGGGAATGATCTTGAGAAAAAGATTGACTTCTTTGCCCTACAAGACAGTACTTCATGCTGTATCCAGGATTTCAATGTGTGGGGAAGCATGTATGCATCACTGATCCAGTATAAAAAGTATTTGCATCAGCAAGGGTGCTTGAAGCTACTGAAGGAGTGGCATATAATCCTTAATCTACTAATGGGACTGCCTCCCTGCTTGCTAGCTGTTGTGTGCACCAGCCTGTAGATAAGGATGCATCTAAGTAAATACGCACGGGAAAGTTTGGGAACCTCCATGGAATAATGTGGAGTTACTATGGTTGCTAGTGACAAGAGATTGAAATAACTAAGGAGCCAGCCTTGGTGTCCAATGATTGACAAGCCAAGATGAAAAAGATGTAGGAAAAATGTATACCTGAATGCACCACATACTTACCTGTTTGAAAGTTAATTTGGATGTAAACACTGCTTCTTTATGTTGTTGTTGTTGCACAGCCCAGCAAAAACTATACTTCCAGCAGTATAGTGGACAAGTAGCACCCATGTCCTGGATTACTTCTTTGAATTGTATTAAAATGTACTATATCTGGCTATATTTACTGTACAATATTCATGAATCATTAGTAATTAAGAGATGCCCACTCACACTAACGGATTTGTAATTTATGCTAGCAATTTCACTGACACGGAGTTTGGAAGAATCACTTCTAAACGGTTCAATAAGATGTTGATAAATACCCATCATGCATTTGCTGGATTACTGCTAATAGTCATCTTGAATGATTTTTTTCAACAGATAAGCATGATTTATGTGAGGTCTCCTTGTGGAAACTATATTATCCAGTCACTATCCAAAGATGCCAATGCACAGGTCCAGTCATCTTCAACATCTTGTTGTGTAACTGTTCATTACAATCCTTAAGGGTATTAATCTTTGTTTTTCCCTTCATGTTATGAGGAATGTATAAATGCTGCTGCTGTTTCTTTATTTTTTCAGTGTCCAGTCCTAAAACATTGGAAATGGATAGGATCATAACCAAACGAAGAGGCACATATACTTCATGATGGGTATTTGCAGGTCACTGGATCTATTGGTAAATGAAGTGTCTAAGAGATGGACTCCAGCAGGTGCTCAGGTCCTTCAACAAACCCATAACTGGCATTTGGCATGAAGGTGTTAGATATCAAAAAAATTCCCTATTTGTGTCCAAATATGCCACTGAGTGAGGCTTAGTCAATTATGATCCATGGATTATTCCAAACTGGTAAGGAAACTGCTTGGAATATATAAAAGAGAGTGTCTTTTTCCAGATATTTCTAGCACTCATTGGGGTCTACAGTTCCTGTTGCTGTTAGAGGGAATCACTGGGATACAGAGGTAACAAAAACCTTCAATGATCAGGGCAAATTGACAGTTGTGTTGCATACATTAATCTCTGATTACCTATGCTGCCTTGGATGTAAGCATCTGAGGTTTTGAAGCTTATTGACATGAACAGATGAAGTCATATCATTCTCCTTAAACTGTGAGAGGACGGGAGACCAAGCAGATATAGACATGTTTAGAAGTGCAAAGATACACTGAATGTAGATAAAAGATCATGATATGTACTTTGATGTTCAATGCCACTACTGTCATGTCACATTACTGTGATATGTACTGGTGGTTAGGCATGGTCACACAAAAAGCGGACATCAATATATGTATGAAGTACTCATCCATAAGGGAGTATGGCAAATGAATACTGCTTTCTTGGGCTATGACTAAAATCAGCCACAGCCAAATATGCTTCACAAAGAGCAGCTGAAGAACATGGTAATGAACACTGGATTTTTGGTGATTCACTGACCTCACTCTCAGCCTAGTGCTTTCAGTGCTACCTTACAAACAGTAATTTTATTTAGGCTAAAACTGAAACACATACATGCATACATACATAAACACATACACATGCACATACACCACAGACACACACACACATGCACATACACCACAGACACACACACACACACACACGCACAAGCGCGCCCACACACACACACACACACACACACACACACACACACACACACACATAGTAATGTTCTTCATTAGATAACTGTTGTTGTAGTCATTACAGTATGGGGTGAATCCTGCCAATATCCTGCACATCTGGCCAGTCTACAAAACTTCAGACTCCTTCCTCACATGCCCTAAATCCATCCTTAGCACAAGGTGACAGGCTAATATAAGAGAGATGTACAGATGTGATGTAACTCTGACCTTTCTAGCGCTTAGTATTCTCACGCAGATGTATCACTTTTGTGTCTGGTAGTACTGGTCATCAGCTTCAGCTACTTTGCTTCAGGCAGATAAGTACTACATTGGGGACCCTTACCTTTTCTTTAGATATTTCAACAGATAAGTGCCATCTATGCAGGCTCTCTTCATGGCAACTATATTCCACAAAGAATATAAATCTTGTCCTATGACTGTCAGAAAGAGCAGTGTAGAGAGTGTAGTTGCAGGTGCAGAATTTTGGATGTATAAGGACTCCCACTTTAGTTGTGTTTTTTTGTTTGGGTGCTGAACAACATGTCAAATCAAGGTCGGAGTAGACTGAACTTCCTTTGTGTTTTTCTTCAAGACAGATTTTTGAGGTTTTTAGTCCAAACAGTCATATGACTGATTTCAATGTGATGGAAATTCCCCCTCAAGTAAGGAAAAGGAAACAGTTGACAAGGGAGATGAGTGCCAGTACACATATATCCACTTCTCTTATATGGTCTCTAGCTGATGGCACTGCAGAGATGCTTATGCAGCTCTTGTACTCAGTCTGCCTCTGCTGTACCCCGAAATACAGTTTCTTCAAATCCCACTATGTACCAGGACCCAAGCATGCCCAAGGAGTCTATTTGTCATGTGGATTCAGGCAGAAAGGGATTACTGTTACTTATCCTGTCTAAGCTTGCGAGAGATACAAATCAGGTTCTTGTTAGTGAAAACTCATGGCTTCAACTCATAAACCTTAAATCTGGACATTCCCAAGATGCACTCTCAAAAGACAAAGCATTTGTCCCACCCTATTACCACTTCTAGTGAGTCAAAGACTCACTTGGATTGGTTTAACTGATCAAGGATTATTCAAAGCCATTCAATCTTTTCTGTTCTGGGAGAAGGATGAGAAGACATGCTTAGATTACACTGCTGGGAAAGTGATGACAAGACATGCTTGGAATAGACTGCTGGGAGAGTGATGGGAAGACATGCTTGGATTAGACTGCTGGGAGAGTGATGACAAGACATGCTTAGATTAGACTTCTGGAAGAATGATGACAACACATGCTTGGATTAGACTGCTGGGAGACTGATGACAAGACATGCTTAGATTAGACTTCTGGAAGAATGATGACAACAAATGCTTGGATTAGACTGCCGGGAGGGTGATGAGAAGACATGCTTGGATTACACTGCTGGGAGAGTAATGAGAAGACATGATTGGATTAGACGGCTGGGAGAATGATGACAAGACATGCTTGGATTAGACTGCTGGGAGAGTGATTACAAGACATGCTTGGATTAGAATTCTGGGAGAGTGATGAGAAAACATGCTTAGATTACACTGCTGGGAGAGTGATGACAAGACGTGCTTGGATTAGACTGCTGGGAGAGTGATGAGAAGACATGCTTGGATTAGGCTGCTTGGAGAGTGATGACAAGACATGCTTGGATTTGACTGCTGGGAGAGTGGTGAGAAGACATGCTTGGATTAGAATGCTGGGAGAGTGATGAGATAACACTTGGATTAGACTGCTGGGAGAGTGATGACAAGACATGCTTGGATTAGACTGCTGGGAGAGTGATAACAAGACATGCTTGGATTAGACTGCTGGGAGAGTGATGACAAGACATTCCTGGATTAGACTTCTGGGAGAGTGATGAGAAGACATGCTTAGATTACACTGTTGGGAGAGTGATGACAAGACATGGAGAATGGAGACAACACATGCTTGGATTAGACTGCCGGGAGAGTGATGAGAAAACATACTTGGATTACACTGCTGGGAGAGTGATGAGAAGACATGCTTGGATTAGACTGCTGGGAGAATGATGACAAGACATGCTTGGATTAGACTGCTGGGAAAGTGATTACAAGACATGCTTGGATTAGACTGCTGGGAGAGTGATGAGAAGACATGCTTGGATTAGACTTCTGGGAGAGTAATGAGAAGACGTGCTTGGATTACACTGCTGGGAGAGTGATGACTTGACATGCTTGGATTTACACTGCTGGGAGAGTGATGACAAGACATCCTTGGATTAGGCTGCTGGGAGAGTGATGACAAGACATGCTTGGATTAGACTGCTGGGAGAGTGGTGAGAAGACATGCTTGGATTAGACTGCTGGGAGAGTGATGAGATAACACTTGGATTAGACTGCTGGGAGAGTGATGACAAGACATGTTTGGATTAGACTGCTGGGAGAGTGATGACAGGACATGCTTGGATTAGACTGCTGGGAGAGTGATGACAAGACATGCCTGGATTAGACTTCTGGGAGAGTGATAACAAAACATGCTTGGATTAGACTTCTGGGAGAGTGATGAGAAAACATGCTTGGATTAGACTGCTGGGAGAGTGATGACAAGACATGCTTGGATTAGACTTCTGGGAGAGTGATGACAAGACCTGCTTGGATTAGACTGCTGGGAGAGTGATGACAAGACATGCTTGGATTAGACTGCTGGGAGAGTGATAAGACATGCTTGGATTAGACTTCTTGGGAGAGCAATGACAAGACATGCTTGGATTAGACTTCTGGGAGAGTGATGAGAAGACATGATTGGATTAGACTTCTGAGAGAGTGATGACAACACATGCTTGGATTAGACTGCAGGGAGAGTGATGAAAATACATGCTTGGATTAGACTGTTGGGAGAGTAATGAGAAGACATGCTTGGATTAGACTGCTTTGAGAATGATGACAAAATATGCTTGGATTAGACTGCTGTGAGAATGATGACAATACATACTTGGATTAGACTTCTGGGAGAGTGATGAGAAGACATGCTTAGATTACACTGCTAGGAGAGTGATAACAAGACATGCTTGGATTAGACTTCTGGGAGAGTGATGAGAAAACATGCTTAGATTACACTGCTGGGAGAGTGACGACAAGACATTCTTGGATTAGACTGCTGGGAGAGTGATGAGAAGACATGCTTGGAATAGACAGCTGGGAGAGTGATGACAAGACATGCTTGGATTAGACTGCTGGGAGAGTGATGAGAAGACCCGCTTTGATTAGACTGCTGGGAGAGTGATGAGATAACACGCTTGGATTAGACTGCATGGAGAGTGATGACAAGACATGCTTGGATTAGACTGCTGGGAGAGTGATGAAAAGACATACTTGGATTTGACTGCTGGGAGAGTGATGACAAGAAATGCTTGGATTAGACTGCTGGGAGAGTGATGACAAGACATGCTTGGATTAGACTGCTGGGAGAGTGATGGCAAGACATGCTTAGATTAAACTTCTGGGAGAGTGATGAGAAAACATGATTGGATTAGACTTCTGGGAGAGCGATGACAAGACATGCTTGGATTAGACTTCTGGGAGAGTGATGACAAGACATGCTTGGATTAGACTTCTGGGAGAGTGATGAGAAGACATGATTGGATTAGACTGCTGGGAGAGTGATGAGAAGACATGCTTGGATTAGACTGCTGGGAGAGTGATGACAAGACATGCTTGGATTAGACTGCTGGGAGAGTGATGACAAGACATGCTTAGATTACCGTGCTGGGAGAGTGATGACAAGACATGTTTGGATCAGACTGCTGGGCGAGTGATGACAAGACATGCTTGGATTAGACTGCTGGGAGAGTGATGACAAGACATGCTTGGATTAGACTGCTGGGAGAGTGATGAGAAGACAAGTTTGGATTAAACTGGAGAGTGATGACAAGACTATTTTAGATTACACTGCTGGGAGAGTGATGAGACAGTATGCTTGGATGAGACTGCTGGGAGAGTGATGAGAAGACATGCTTAGATTACACCACTGGGAGAGTGATGTGAAGACATGCTTGGATTAGACTGCTGGGAGAGTGATGACAAGACATGCTTAGATTACACTGTTGGGAGAGTGATGAGACGGCATGCTTGGATGAGACTGCGGGGAGAGTGATGAGAAGACATGCTTGAATTACACTGCTGGGAGAGTGATGACAAGACATGCTTGGATTACACTGCTGGGAGAGTGATGATAAGACATGCTTGGACTGGACTTCTGGGAGAGTGATGACAAGACATGCTTGGATTAGACTGCTGGGAGAGCGATGACAAGACATGCTTGGATTAGTCTGCTAAGAGAGTGATGAGAAGACATTCTTGGATTAGACTACTGGGAGAGTGATGAGAAGACATGCTTGGATTATACTGCTTGAAGAGTGATGATAAAATATGCTTGGATTAGACTGCTGGGAGAGTGATGAGAAAACATGTTTGGATTAGACTGCTGGGAGAGTGATGACAAGACATGCTAGGATTAGACTGCTGGCAGAGTGATGACTGCTGGGAGAGTGATGACAAGACATGCTTGCATTAGACTGCTGGGAGAGTGATGACAAGACATGCTTGGATTAGACTGCTGGGAGAGGGATGACAAGACAAGTTTGGATTAGACTGCTGGTAGAGTGATAAAACATGCTTGGATTAGACTTCTTGGGAGAGCGATGACAAGACATGCTTGGAATAGACTGCTGGGAGAGTGACAACAAGATGTGCTTGGAATAGACTGCTGAGAGAGTGATGACAAGACGTGCTTGGATTAGAAATCTGGGAGAGTGATGACAAGACATGCTTGGATTAGACTGCTGGGAGAGTGATGACAGGACATGCTTGGATTAGACTGCTGGGAGAGTGATGACAAGACATGTTTGGATTAGACTGCTCGGACAGTGATGACAAGACATGCTTGGATTAGAATGCTGGGAGGGTGATGAGAAGACATGCTGGGATTAGACTGCTTGGAGAGTGATGACAAGACATGCTTGGATTAGACTGCTGGGAGGGTGATGAGAAGACATGCTTGGATTAGACTGCTGGGAGAGTGATGAGAACACATGCTTGGATTAGACTGCTGGGAGAGTGATGAGAACACATGCTTGGATTAGACTGCTGGGAGAGTGATGAGAAGACATGCTTGGATTAGACTGCTGGGAGAGTGATGACAAGACATGCTTGGATTAGACTGCTGGGAGAGTGATGAGAAGACATGCTTGGATTAGACTGCTCGGAGAGTGATGAGTAGACATGCTTGGATTAGACTGCTGGGAGGGTGATGAGAAGACATGCTTGGATTAGACTGCTGGGAGAGTGATGAGAACACATGCTTGGATTAGACTGCTGGGAGAGTGATGAGAACACATGCTTGGATTAGACTGCTGGGAGAGTGATGAAAAGACATGCTTGGATTAGACTGCTGGGAGAGTGATAACAAGACATGCTTGGATTAGACTGCTGGGAGAGTGATGACAAGACATGCTTGGATTAGACTGCTGGGCGAGTGATGAGAAGACATGCTTAGATAACACTACTGGGAGAGTGATGACAAGACATGCTTGGATCAGACTACTGGGCAAGTGATGAGAAGACATGCTTGGATTAGACTGCTGGGAGAGTGATGACAAGACATCCTTGGATAAGACTGCTGGGAGAGTGATGAGAAGACAAGTTTGGATTAAACTGGAGAGTGATGACAAGACTATTTTAGATTACACTGCTGGGAGAGTGATGAGACAGTATGCTTGGATGAGACTGCTGGGAGAGTGATGAGAAGACATGCTTAGATTACACCACTGGGAGAGTGATGAGAAGACATGCTTGGATTAGACTGCTGGGAGAGTGATGACAAGACATGCTTAGATTACACTGTTGGGAGAGTGATGAGATGGCATGCTTGGATTAGACTGCTGGGAGAGTGATGAGAAGACATGCTTGGATTACACTGCTGGGAGAGTGATGACAAGACATGCTTGGATTATACTGCTTGAAGAGTGATGATAAGATATGCTTGGATTAGACTGCTGGGAGAGTGATGAGAAAACATGTTTGGATTAGACAGCTGGGAGAGTGATGACAGGACATGCTTGGATTAGACTGCTGGGAGAGTGATGACTGCTGGGAGAGTGATGACAAGACATGCTTGGATTAGACTGCTGGGAGAGTGATGACAAGACATACTTGGATTAGACTGCTGGGAGAGTGATGACAAGACATGTTTGGATTAGACTGCTGGGAGAGTGATGACAAGACATGCTTGGATTGGACTTCTGGGAGAGTGATGACAAGACATGCTTGGATTAGACTGCTGGGAGAGCGATGACAAGACATGCTTGGATTAGTCTGCTAAGAGAGTGATGAGAAGACATTCTTGGATTAGACTACTGGGAGAGTGATGAGAAGACATGCTTGGATTATACTGCTTGAAGAGTGATGATAAAATATGCTTGGATTAGACTGCTGGGAGAGTGATGAGAAAACATGTTTGGATTAGACTGCTGGGAGAGTGATGACAAGACATGCTTGGATTAGACTGCTGGGAGAGTGATGACTGCTGGGAGAGTGATGACAAGACATGCTTGGATTAGACTGCTGGGAGAGTGATGACAAGACATGCTTGGATTAGACTGCTGGGAGAGTGATGACAAGACATGTTTGGATTAGACTGCTGGTAGAGTGATAAAACATGCTTGGATTAGACTTCATGGGAGAGCGATGACAAGACATGCTTGGAATACACTACTGGGAGAGTGACAACAAGATGTGCTTGGAATAGACTGCTGAGAGAGTGATGACAAGACGTGCTTGGATTAGAAATCTGGGAGAGTGATGACAAGACATGCTTGGATTACACTGCTGCGAGAATAATGACAAGACATGCTTGGATTAGACTGCTGGAAGAATGATGACAGGACATGCTTGGATTAGACTGCTGGGAGAGTGATGAGAAGACATGCTTGGATTAGACTGCTCCGAGAGTGATGACAAGACATGCTTGGATTAGACTGCTGGGAGGGTGATGAGAAGACATGCTTGGATTAGACTGCTGGGAGAGTGATGAGAACACATGCTTGGATTAGACTGCTGGGAGAGTGATGAGAACACATGCTTGGATTAGACTGCTGGGAGAGTGATAAGACATGATTGGATTAGACTTCTTGGAAGAGCTATGACAAGACACGCTTGGATTAGACTTCTGGGAGAGTGATGAGAAGACATGATTGGATTAGACTTCTGCGGAGTGATGAAAAGACATGCTTGGATTAGACTGCTGGGAGAGTGATGACAAGACATGCTTGGATTAGACTGCTGGGCGAGTGATGAGAAGACATGCTTAGATTACACTGCTGGGAGAGTGATGACAAGACATGCTTGGATTAGACTGCTGCGAGAGTGATGACAAGACATGCTTGGATTAGACTGCTGGGAGAGTGATAAGACATGCTTGGATTAGACTTCTTGGGAGAGCGATGACAAGACATGCTTGGATTAGACTTCTGGGAGAGTGATGAGAAGACATGATTGGATTAGACTTCTGGGAGAGCGATGACAAGACTTGCTTGGATTAGACTGCTGGGAGAGTGATGACAAGACATGCTTGGATTAGACTTCTGGGGAGTGATGAGAAGACATGCTTGGATTAGACTGCTGGGAGAGTGATGACAAGACATGCTTGGATTAGACTGCTGGGCGAGTGATGAGAAGACATGCTTAGATTACACTGCTGGGAGAGTGATGAGAAGACATGCTTGGATTAGACTACTGGGCGAGTGATGAGAAGACATGCTTGGATTAGACTGCTGGGAGAGTGATGACAAGACATGCTTGAATTAGACTGCTGGGAGAGTGATGAGAAGACAAGCTTGGATTAAACTGGAGAGTAATGACATTTTTAGATTACACTGCTGGGAGAGTGATGAGAAGACATGCTTAGATTACACCACTGGGAGAGTGATGAGAAGACATGCTTGGATTAGACTGCTGGGAGAGTGATGACAAGTCATGCTTAGATTACACTGCTGGGACAGTGATGAGAAGACAGACTTGGATTAAAATGCTGGGAGAGTGATGACAAGACATGCTTAGATTCCACTGCTGGGAGAGTGATGAGATGGAATGCTGGGATTAGACTACTGGGAGGGTGATGAGAAGCCATGCTTGGATTACACTGCTGGGAGAGTGATGACAAGACATGCTTGGATTAGACTGCTGGGAGAGTGATGACAACACATGCTTGGATTAGACTTCTGGGAGAGTGATGACAAGACATGCTTGTATTAGATTTATAGGAGAGTGATGAGAAGATATGCTTGGATAAGACTTCTGGGAGAGCAATGACAAGACATGTTTGGATTAGACTGCTGGTAGAGCAATGACAAGACATGCTTGGATTAGACTGCTGAGAGAGTTATGAGAAGACATTCTTGGATTAGACTGCTGGGAGAGTGATGAGAAGATATGCTTGGATAAGACTTCTGGGAGAGCAATGACAAGACATGTATGGATTAGACTGCTGGGAGAGCAATGACAAGACATGCTTGGATTAGACTGCTTGGAGAGTGATGAGAAGACATGCTTGGATTAGACTGCTGGGAGAGTGATGAGAAGACATGCTTGGATTAGACTGCTAAGAGAGTGATAAGAAGACATGTTTGGATTAGACTTGGATTACACTGCTGGGAGAGTGATGACAAGACATGCTTGGATTGGACTTCTGGAAGAGTGAGGACAACACATGCTTGGATTAGACTGCTGAGAGAGTGATGACAAGACATGCTTGGATTAGTCTGCTGGGAGAGTGATGACAAGACATGCTTGGCTTAGACTGCTGGGAGAGTGATAAGACATGCTTGGATTAGACTTCTTGGGAGAGCGATGACAAGACATGCTTGGAATAGACTGCTGAGAGAGTGATAAGACGTGCTTGGATTAGACTTCTGGGAGAGTGATGACAAGACATGCTTGGATTAGACTGCTGGGAGAGTGATGAGAAGACATGCTTGGATTAGACTGCTGGGAGAGTGATGAGAAGACATGCTTGGATTAGACTGCTGGGAGAGTGATGAAAAGACATGCTTGGATTAGACTGCTCGGAGAGTGAGAACCAGACATGCTTGGATTAGACTGCTGGGAGAGTGATGAGAAGACATGTTTGGAATAGACTGCAGGGAGAGTGATGCCAAGACATGCTTGAATTAGACTGCTGGGAGAATGATAAAACATGCTTGGATTAGACTTCTTGGGAGAGTGATGACAAGACATGTTTGGATTAGACTGCTGGGAGAGTGACGACAAGATGTGCTTGGATTAGACTTCTGGAAGAGTGATGACAAGAAATGCTTGAATTACACTGCTGCAAGAATAATGACAAGACATGCTTGGATTAGACTTCTGGGAGAGTGATGACAAGACATGCTTGGATTAGACTGCTGGGATAGTGATGACAAGACATGCTTGGATTAGACTGCTGGGAGAGTGATGAGAATATATGCTTGGATTAGACTGCTGGGAGCGTGATGAGAAGACATGTTTGGATTAGACTGCTGGGAGAGTGATGACAAGGCATGCTTGGATTAGACTGCTGGGAGAGTGATGACTGCTGGGAGAGTGATGACAAGACATGCTTGGATTAGACTGCTTGGAGAGTGATGAGAAGACATGCTTGGATTAGACTGCTGAGAGAGTGATGTGAAGACATGCTTGGATTAGACTGCTGGGAGAGTGATGAAAAGACATGCTTGGATTAGACTGCTGGGAGAGTGATAACAAGACATGCTTGGATTAGACTGCTGGGAGAGTAATAAGACATGCTTGTATTAGACTTCTTTTGGAGGGCGGTGACAAGACATGCTTGGAATAGACTGCTGAGAGAGTGATGACAAGATCTGCTTGGAATAGACTGCTACGAGAGTGATGAAAAGACGTGCTTGGATTAGACTTCTGGAAGAGTGATGACAAGACATGCTTGGATTAGACTGCTGGGAGAGTGATGAGAAGACAGGTTTGGATTAAACTGCTGGGAGAGTGATGACAAGACATGCTTAGATTATACCACTGGGAGAGTGATGAGAAGACATGCTTGGATTAGACTGCTGGGAGAGTGATGACAACACATGCTCAAATTACACTGTTGGGAGAGTGATGAGACAGCATGCTTGGATTAGACTGCTGGGAGACTGATGAGAAGACATGCTTGAATTACACTGCTGGGAAAGTGATGAGAAGACAGGTTGGATTAAACTGCTGGGAGAGTGATGACAAGACGTGCTTAGATTACACTTTTGGGAGAGTGATGAGACGACATGCTTGGATTAGACTGCTGGGAGAGTGATGAGAAGACATGCTTGAATTACACTGCTGGGAGAGTGATGACAAGACATGCTTGGATTAGACTGCTGGGAGAGTGATGACAAGACATGCTTGGATTAGACTGCTGGAAGAATGATGACAGGACATGCTTGGATTAGACTGCTGGGAGAGTGATGAGAAGACATGCTTGGATTAGACTGCTGGGAGAGTGATGACAAGACATGCTTGGATTAGACTGCTGGGAGAGTGATGAGAAGACATGCTTGGATTAGACTGCTGGGAGAGTGATGAGAAGACATGCTTGGATTAGACTGCTGGGAGAGTGATGAAAAGACATGCTTGGATTACACTGCTGGGAGAGTGAGGACAAGACATGCTTGGATTAGACTGCTGCGAGAGTGATGACAAGACATGCTTGGATTAGACTGCTGGGAGAGTGATAAGACATGCTTGGATTAGACTTCTTGGGAGAGCGATGACAAGACATGCTTGGATTAGACTTCTGGGAGAGTGATGAGAAGACATGATTGGATTAGACTTCTGCGGAGTGATGAGAAGACATGCTTGGATTAGACTGCTGGGAGAGTGATGACAAGACATCCTTGGATTAGACTGCTGGGCGAGTGATGAGAAGACATGCTTAGATTACACTGCTGGGAGAGTGATGACAAGACATGCTTGGATTAGACTGCTGGGAGAGTGAGGACAAGACATGCTTTGATTAGACTGCTGGAAGAGTGATGACAAGACCTGCTTGGATTAGACTGCTGCGAGAGTGATGACAAGCCATGCTTGGATTAGACTGCTGGGAGAGTGATAAGACATGCTTGGATTAGACTTCTTGGGAGAGCGATGACAAGACATGCTTGGATTAGACTTCTGGGAGAGTGATGAGAAGACATGATTGGATTAGACTTCTGGGAGAGCGATGACAAGACTTGCTTGGATTAGACTGCTGGGAGAGTGATGACAAGACATGCTTGGATTAGACTTCTGGGGAGTGATGAGAAGACATGCTTGGATTAGACTGCTGGGAGAGTGATGACAAGACATGCTTGGATTAGACTGCTGGGCGAGTGATGAGAAGACATGCTTAGATTACACTGCTGGGAGAGTGATGACAAGACATGCTTGGATTAGACTGCTGGGAGAGTGATGAGAAGACATGCTTGGATTAGACTGCTGGGAGAGTGATGACAAGACATGCTTGAATTAGACTGCTGGGAGAGTGATGAGAAGACAAGCTTGGATTAAACTGGAGAGTAATGACATTTTTAGATTACACTGCTGGGAGAGTGATGAGAAGACATGCTTAGATTACACCACTGGGAGAGTGATGAGAAGACATGCTTGGATTAGACTGCTGGGAGAGTGATGACAAGTCATGCTTAGATTACACTGCTGGGACAGTGATGAGAAGACAGACTTGGATTAAAATGCTGGGAGAGTGATGACAAGACATGCTTAGATTCCACTGCTGGGAGAGTGATGAGATGGAATGCTGGGATTAGACTACTGGGAGGGTGATGAGAAGCCATGCTTGGATTACACTGCTGGGAGAGTGATGACAAGACATGCTTGGATTAGACTGCTGGGAGAGTGATGACAACACATGCTTGGATTAGACTTCTGGGAGAGTGATGACAAGACATGCTTGTATTAGATTTATAGGAGAGTGATGAGAAGATATGCTTGGATAAGACTTCTGGGAGAGCAATGACAAGACATGTTTGGATTAGACTGCTGGTAGAGCAATGACAAGACATGCTTGGATTAGACTGCTGAGAGAGTTATGAGAAGACATTCTTGGATTAGACTGCTGGGAGAGTGATGAGAAGATATGCTTGGATAAGACTTCTGGGAGAGCAATGACAAGACATGTATGGATTAGACTGCTGGGAGAGCAATGACAAGACATGCTTGGATTAGACGGCTTGGAGAGTGATGAGAAGACATGCTCGGATTAGACTGCTGGGAGAGTGATGAGAAGACATGCTTGGATTAGACTGCTAAGAGAGTGATAAGAAGACATGTTTGGATTAGACTTGGATTACACTGCTGGGAGAGTGATGACAAGACATGCTTGGATTGGACTTCTGGAAGAGTGAGGACAACACATGCTTGGATTAGACTGCTGAGAGAGTGATGACAAGACATGCTTGGATTAGTCTGCTGGGAGAGTGATGACAAGACATGCTTGGATTAGACTGCTGGGAGAGTGATAAGACATGCTTGGATTAGACTTCTTGGGAGAGCGATGACAAGACATGCTTGGAATAGACTGCTGAGAGAGTGATAAGACATGCTTGGATTAGTCTGCTGGGAGAGTGAGAACCTGACATGCTTGGATTAGACTGCTGGGAGAGTGATGACAAGACATGCTTGGATTAGACTGCTGGGAGAATGATAAAACATGCTTGGATTAGACTTCTTGGGAGAGTGATGACAAGACATGTTTGGATTAGACTGCTGGGAGAGTGACGACAAGATGTGATTGGAATAGACTGCTGAGAGAGTGATGACAAGATGTGCTTGGATTAGACTTCTGGAAGAGTGATGACAAGAAATGCTTGAATTACACTGCTGCAAGAATAATGACAAGACATGCTTGGATTAGACTTCTGGGAGAGTGATGACAAGACATGCTTGGATTAGACTGCTGGGAGAGTGATGACAAGACATGCTTGGATTAGACTGCTGGGAGAGTGATGACAAGACATGCTTGGATTAGACTGCTGGGAGAGTGATGAGAAGACATGCTTGGATTAGACTGCTGGGAGAGTGATGACAAGACATGCTTGGATTAGACTGCTGGGAGAGTGATGACAAGACATGCTTGGATTAGACTGCTGGGAGAGTGATGACTGCTGGGAGAGTGATGACAAGACATGCTTGGATTAGACTGCTGGGAGAGTGATGACAAGACATGCTTGGATTAGACTGCTGGGAGAGTGATGACAAGACATGCTTGGATTAGACTGCTGGGAGAGTGATGACAAGACATGCTTGGATTAGACTGCTGGGAGAGTGATGACAAGACATGCTTGGATTAGACTGCTGGGAGAGTGATGAGAAGACATGCTTGGATTAGACTGCTGGGAGAGTGATGAGAAGACATGCTTGGATTAGACTGCTGGGAGAGTGATGACAAGACATGCTTGGATTAGACTGCTGGGAGAGTGATGACTGCTGGGAGAGTGATGACAAGACATGCTTGGATTAGACTGCTTGGAGAGTGATGAGAAGACATGCTTGGATTAGACTGCTGAGAGAGTGATGTGAAGACATGCTTGGATTAGACTGCTGGGAGAGTGATGAAAAGACATGCTTGGATTAGACTGCTGGGAGAGTGATGACAAGACATGCTTGGATTAGACTGCTGGGAGAGTGATAAGACATGCTTGGATTAGACTTCTTTGGGATGACAAGACATGCTTGGATTAGACTGCTGAGAGTGATGACAAGACATGCTTGGATTAGACTGCTGAGAGTGATGAAAGACATGCTTGGATTAGACTGCTGGGAGAGTGATAACAAGACATGCTTGGATTAGACTGCTGGGAGAGTGATGAGAAGACATGCTTGGATTAGACTGCTGGGAGAGTGATGACAAGACATGCTTGGATTAGACTGCTGGGAGAGTGATGAGAAGACATGCTTGGATTAGACTGCTGGGAGAGTGATGACAAGACATGCTTGGATTAGACTGCTGGGAGAGTGATGACAAGACATACTTGGATTAGACTGCTGGGAGACTGATGAGAACACATGCTTGGATTAGACTGCTGGGAGTGATGAGAAGACATGCTTGGATTAGACTGCTGGGAGAGTGATGACAAGACATGCTTAGATTAGACTTTTGGGAGAGTGATGAGATGACATGCTTGGATTACACTGCTGGGAGAGTGATGAGAAGACATGCTTGAATTACTCTGCTGGGAGAGTGATGACAAGACATGCTTGGATTAGAAATCTGGGAGAGTGATGACAAGACATGCTTGGATTAGAAATCTGGGAGAGTGATGACAAGACATGCTTGGATTACACTGCTGTGAGAATAATGACAAGACATGCTTGGATTAGAAATCTCGGAGAGTGATGACAAGACATGCTTGGATTAGAAATCTGGGAGAGTGATGACAAGACATGCTTGGATTAGACTGCTGGAAGAATGATGACAGGACATGCTTGGATTAGACTGCTGGGAGAGTGATGAGAAGACATGCTTGGATTAGACTGCTCCGAGAGTGATGACAAGACATGCTTGGATTAGACTGCTGGGAGGGTGATGAGAAGACATGCTTGGATTAGACTGCTGGGAGAGTGACAAGACATGCTTGGATTAGACTGCTGGGAGAGTGATGAGAACACATGCTTGGATTAGACTGCTGGGAGAGTGATGAGAACACATGCTTGGATTAGACTGCTGGGAGAGTGATGAAAAGACATGCTTGGATTACACTGCTGGGAGAGTGAGGACAAGACATGCTTGGATTAGACTGCTGCGAGAGTGATGACAAGACATGCTTGGATTAGACTGCTGGGAGAGTGATAAGACATGCTTGGATTAGACTTCTTGGGAGAGCGATGACAAGACATGCTTGGATTAGACTTCTGGGAGAGTGATGAGAAGACATGATTGGATTAGACTTCTGCGGAGTGATGAGAAGACATGCTTGGATTAGACTGCTGGGAGAGTGATGACAAGACATGCTTGGATTAGACTGCTTGGCGAGTGATGAGATGACATGCTTAGATTACACTGCTGGGAGAGTGATGACAAGACATGCTTGGATTAGACTGCTGGGAGAGTGATGACAAGACATGCTTGGATTAGACTGCTGGGAGAGTGATGACAAGACATGCTTGGATTAGACTGCTGGGAGAGTGATGACAAGACATGTTTGGATTAGACTGCTGGTAGAGTGATAAAACATGCTTGGATTAGACTTCATGGGAGAGATGACAAGACATGCTTGGATTAGACTGCTGGGAGTGATGACAAGACATGCTTGGATTAGATTAGTCTGCTGGGAGCGTGATGAGAAGACATGCTTGGATTAGACTGCTGGGAGAGTGATAACAAGACATGCTTGGATTAGACTTCTGGGAGAGTGATGACAAGACATGCTTGGATTAGACTGCTGGGAGAGTGATGAGAAGACATGCTTGGATTAGACTGCTGGGAGAGTGATGACAAGACATGCTTGGATTAGACTTCTGGGAGAGTGATGACAAGACATGCTTGGATTAGACTGCTGGGAGAGTGATGACAAGACATGCTTGGATTAGACTGCTGGGAGAGTGATGACAAGACATGCTTGGATTAGACTGCTGGGAGAGTGATGACAAGACATGCTTGGATTAGACTGCTGGGAGAGTGATGACAAGACATGCTTGGATTAGACTGCTGGGAGAGTGATGAGAAGACATGCTTGGATTAGACTGCTGGGAGAGTGATGACAAGACATGCTTGGATTAGACTGCTGGGAGAGTGATGACAAGACATGCTTGGATTAGACTGCTGGGAGAGTGATGACAAGACATGCTTGGATTAGACTGCTGGGAGAGTGATGAGAAGACATGCTTGGATTAGACTGCTGGGGGAGTGATGACAAGACATGCTTGGATTAGACTGCTGGGAGAGTGATGACAAGACATGCTTGGATTAGACTGCTGGGAGAGTGATGAGAAGACATGCTTGGATTAGACTGCTGGGAGAGTGATGAGAAGACATGCTTGGATTAGACTGCTCTGAGAGTGATGAGAAGACATGCTTGGATTAGACTGCTGGGAGAGTGATGACAAGACATGCTTGGATTAGACTGCTGGGAGAGTGATGACAAGACATGCTTGGATTAGACTGCTGGGAGAGTGATGACAAGACATGCTTGGAGTAGACTGCTGGGAGTATGATAAAACATGCTTGGATTAGACTTCTTGGGAGAGTGATGACAAGACATGTTTGGATTAGACTGCTGGGAGAGTGACGACAAGATGTGCTTGGAATAGACTGCTGGGAGAGTGATTAAAAGACATGCTTGGATTAGACTGCTGGGAGAGTGAGGACAAGACATGCTTTGATTATACTGCTGGAAGAGTGATGACAAGACCTGCTTGGATTAGACTGCTGCGAGAGTGATGACAAGACATGCTTGGATTAGACTGCTGGGAGAGTGATGACAAGACATGCTTGGATTAGACTGCTGGGAGAGTGATGAGAAGACATGCTTGGATTAGACTGCTGGGAGAGTGATGACAAGACATGCTTGGATTAGACTGCTGGGAGAGTGATGACAAGACATGCTTGGATTAGACTGCTGGGAGAGTGATGACAAGACATGCTTGGATTAGACTGCTTGGAGAGTGATGAGAAGACATGCTTGGATTAGACTGCTGAGAGAGTGATGTGAAGACATGCTTGGATTAGACTGCTGGGAGAGTGATGACAAGACATGCTTGGATTAGACTGCTGGGAGAGTGATGAGAAGACATGCTTGGATTAGACTGCTGGGAGAGTGATGACAAGACATGCTTGAATTAGACTGCTGGGAGAGTGATGAGAAGACAAGCTTGGATTAAACTGGAGAGTAATGACATTTTTAGATTACACTGCTGGGAGAGTGATGAGAAGACATGCTTAGATTACACCACTGGGAGAGTGATGAGAAGACATGCTTGGATTAGACTGCTGGGAGAGTGATGACAAGTCATGCTTAGATTACACTGCTGGGACAGTGATGAGAAGACAGACTTGGATTAAAATGCTGGGAGAGTGATGACAAGACATGCTTAGATTCCACTGCTGGGAGAGTGATGAGATGGAATGCTGGGATTAGACTACTGGGAGGGTGATGAGAAGCCATGCTTGGATTACACTGCTGGGAGAGTGATGACAAGACATGCTTGGATTAGACTGCTGGGAGAGTGATGACAACACATGCTTGGATTAGACTTCTGGGAGAGTGATGACAAGACATGCTTGTATTAGATTTATAGGAGAGTGATGAGAAGATATGCTTGGATAAGACTTCTGGGAGAGCAATGACATGACATGTTTGGATTAGACTGCTGGTAGAGCAATGACAAGACATGCTTGGATTAGACTGCTGAGAGAGTTATGAGAAGACATTCTTGGATTAGACTGCTGGGAGAGTGATGAGAAGATATGCTTGGATAAGACTTCTGGGAGAGCAATGACAAGACATGTATGGATTAGACTGCTGGGAGAGCAATGACAAGACATGCTTGGATTAGACTGCTTGGAGAGTGATGAGAAGACATGCTCGGATTAGACTGCTGGGAGAGTGATGAGAAGACATGCTTGGATTAGACTGCTAAGAGAGTGATAAGAAGACATGTTTGGATTAGACTTGGATTACACTGCTGGGAGAGTGATGACAAGACATGCTTGGATTGGACTTCTGGAAGAGTGAGGACAACACATGCTTGGATTAGACTGCTGAGAGAGTGATGACAAGACATGCTTGGATTAGTCTGCTGGGAGAGTGATGACAAGACATGCTTGGCTTAGACTGCTGGGAGAGTGATAAGACATGCTTGGATTAGACTTCTTGGGAGAGCGATGACAAGACATGCTTGGAATAGACTGCTGAGAGAGTGATAAGACGTGCTTGGATTAGACTGCTGAGAGAGTGAGAACCAGACATGCTTGGATTAGACTGCTGGGAGAGTGATGACTAGACATGCTTGGAATAGACTGCAGGGAGAGTGATGCCAAGACATGCTTGAATTAGACTGCTGGGAGAATGATAAAACATGCTTGGATTAGACTTCTTGGGAGAGTGATGACAAGACATGTTTGGATTAGACTGCTGGGAGAGTGACGACAAGATGTGCTTGGAATAGACTGCTGAGAGAGTGATGACAAGATGTGCTTGGATTAGACTTCTGGAAGAGTGATGACAAGAAATGCTTGAATTACACTGCTGCAAGAATAATGACAAGACATGCTTGGATTAGACTTCTGGGAGAGTGATGACAAGACATGCTTGGATTAGACTGCTGGGATAGTGATGACAAGACATGCTTGGATTAGACTGCTGGGAGAGTGATGAGAAGATATGCTTGGATTAGACTGCTGGGAGCGTGATGAGAAGACATGTTTGGATTAGACTGCTGGGAGAGTGATGACAAGGCATGCTTGGATTAGACTGCTGGGAGAGTGATGACTGCTGGGAGAGTGATGACAAGACATGCTTGGATTAGACTGCTTGGAGAGTGATGAGAAGACATGCTTGGATTAGACTGCTGAGAGAGTGATGTGAAGACATGCTTGGATTAGACTGCTGGGAGAGTGATGAAAAGACATGCTTGGATTAGACTGCTGGGAGAGTGATAACAAGACATGCTTGGATTAGACTGCTGGGAGAGTAATAAGACATGCTTGTATTAGACTTCTTTTGGAGGGCGGTGACAAGACATGCTTGGAATAGACTGCTGAGAGAGTGACGACAAGATCTGCTTGGAATAGACTGCTACGAGAGTGATGAAAAGACGTGCTTGGATTAGACTTCTGGAAGAGTGATGACAAGACATGCTTGGATTAGACTGCTGGGAGAGTGATGAGAAGACAGGTTTGGATTAAACTGCTGGGAGAGTGATGACAAGACATGCTTAGATTATACCACTGGGAGAGTGATGAGAAGACATGCTTGGATTAGACTGCTGGGAGAGTGATGACAACACATGCTCAAATTACACTGTTGGGAGAGTGATGAGACAGCATGCTTGGATTAGACTGCTGGGAGACTGATGAGAAGACATGCTTGAATTACACTGCTGGGAAAGTGATGAGAAGACAGGTTGGATTAAACTGCTGGGAGAGTGATGACAAGACGTGCTTAGATTACACTTTTGGGAGAGTGATGAGACGACATGCTTGGATTAGACTGCTGGGAGAGTGATGAGAAGACATGCTTGAATTACACTGCTGGGAGAGTGATGACAAGACATGCTTGGATTACACTGCTGGGAGAGTGATGACAAGACATGCTTGGATTAGACTGCTGGGAGACTGATGAGAACACATGCTTGGATTAGACTGCTGGGAGAGTGATGAAAAGACATGCTTGGGTTAGACTGCTGGGAGAGTGAGGACAAGACATGCTTGGATTAGACTGCTGCGAGAGTGATGACAAGACATGCTTGGATTAGACTGCTGGGAGAGTGATAAGACATGCTTGGATTAGACTTCTTGGAAGAGCGATGACAAGACATGCTTGGATTAGACTTCTGGGAGAGTGATGAGAAGACATGATTGGATTAGACTTCTGGGAGAGCGATGACAAGACTTGCTTGGATTAGACTGCTGGGAGAGTGATGACAAGACATGCTTGGATTAGACTGCTGGGAGAGTGATGACAAGACATGCTTGGATTAGACTGCTGGGAGAGTGATGACAAGACATGCTTGGATTAGACTTCTGGGAGAGTGATGACAAGACATGCTTGGATTAGACTGCTGGGAGAGTGATGACAAGACATGCTTGGATTAGACTGCTGGGAGAGTGATGAGAAGACATGCTTGGATTAGACTGCTGGGAGCGTGATGAGAAGACATGCTTGGATTAGACTGCTGGGAGAGTGATAACAAGACATGCTTGGATTAGACTTCTGGGAGAGTGATGACAAGACATGCTTGGATTAGACTGCTGGGATAGTGATGACAAGACATGTTTGGAATAGACTACTGAAAGAGTGACGACAAGACATGCTTGGGTTAGACTTCTGGGAGAGTGATGACAAGACTTGCTTGGATTAGACTGCTGGGAGAGTGATGGCAAGACGTGCTTGGATTAGACTGCTGGGAGAGTGATGACAAGACATGCTTGGATTAGACTGCTGGGAGAGTGATGAGAAGACATGCTTGGATTAGACTGCTTGGAGAGTGATGACAACATGCTTGGATTAGACTGCTGGGAGCGTGATGAGAAGACATGCTTGGATTAGACTGCTGGGAGAGTGATAACAAGACATGCTTGGATTAGACTTCTGGGAGAGTGATGACAAGACATGCTTGGATTAGACTGCTGGGATAGTGATGACAAGACATGCTTGGATTAGACTGCTGGGAGAGTGATGACAAGACATGCTTGGATTAGACTGCTGGGAGAGTGATGACAAGACATGCTTGGATTAGACTGCTGGGAGAGTGATGAGAAGACATGCTTGGATTAGACTGCTGGGAGAGTGATGACAAGACATGCTTGGATTAGACTGCTGGGATAGTGATGACAAGACATGTTTGGATTAGACTGCTGGGAGAGTGATGAGAAGATATGCTTGGATTAGACTGCTGGGAGCGTGATGAGAAGACATGCTTGGATTAGACTGCTGGGAGAGTGATAACAAGACATGCTTGGATTAGACTTCTGGGAGAGTGATGACAAGACATGCTTGGATTAGACTGCTGGGATAGTGATGACAAGACATGTTTGGATTAGACTGCTGGGAGAGTGATGAGAAGATATGCTTGGATTAGACTGCTGGGAGAGTGATGACAAGGCATGCTTGGATTAGACTGCTGGGAGAGTGATGAAAAGACATGCTTGGATTAGACTGCTGGGAGAGTGATGACAAGACATGCTTGGATTAGACTGCTTGGAGAGTGATGAGAAGACATGCTTGGATTAGACTGCTGGGAGAGTGATGAAAAGACATGCTTGGATTATACTGCTGGGAGAGTGATGAAAAGACATGCTTGGATTAGACTGCTGGGAGAGTGATGAAAAGACATGCTTGGATTACACTACTGGGAGAGTGATGACAAGACATGCTTGGATTAGACTTTTGGGAGAGTGATGACAAGACATGCTTGGATTAGACTGCTGGGAGAGCGATGACAAGACATGCTTGGATTAGTCTGCTGGGAGAGTGATGACAAGACATGCTTGGATTAGACTGCTGGGAGAGTGATGACAAGACATGCTTGGATTAGACTGCTGGGAGAGTGATGACAAGACATGCTTGGATTAGACTGCTGGGAGATTGATGACAAGACATGCTTGGATTAGACTGCTGGGAGAGTGATGACAAGACATGCTTGGATTAGACTGCTGGGAGAGTGATAAAACATGCTTGGATTAGACTGCTGGGAGAGTGATGACAAGACATGCTTGCATTAGACTGCTGGGAGAGTGATGACAAGACATGCTTGGATTAGACTGCTGGGAGAGTGATGACAAGACTTGCTTGGATTAGACTGCTGGGAGAGTGATGGCAAGACATGCTTGGATTAGACTTCTGGGGAGTGATGAGAAGACATGCTTGGATTAGACTGCTGTGAGAGTGATGACAAGACATGCTTCGATTAGACTGCTGGGAGAGTGATGACAAGACATGCTTGGATTAGACTGCTGGGAGAGTGATGACAAGACATGCTTGGATTAGACTGCTGGGAGAGTGATGACAAGACATGTTTGGATCAGACTGCTGGGCGAGTGATGACAAGACATGCTTGGATTAGACTGCTGGGAGAGTGATGACAAGACATGCTTGGATTAGACTGCTGGGAGAGTGATGACAAGACATGCTTGGATTAGACTGCTGGGAGAGTGATGACAAGACATGCTTGGATTAGACTGCTGGGAGAGTGATGACAAGACATGCTTGCATTAGACTGCTGGGAGAGTGATGACAAGACATGCTTGGATTAGACTGCTGGGAGAGGGATGACAAGACAAGTTTGGATTAGACTGCTGGTAGAGTGATGATAAGACATGCTTGGATTACACTGCTGGGAGAGTGATGACAAGACATGCTTGGATTAGACTGCTGGGAGAGTGATGACAAGGCATGCTTGGATTAGACTGCTGGGAGAGTGATGACAAGACATGCTTGGATTAGACTGCTGGGAGAGTGATGAGAAGACATGCTTGGATTAGACTGCTGGGAGAGTGATGACAAGACATGCTTGGATTAGACTGCTGGGAGAGTGATGAGAAGACATGCTTGGATTAGACTGCTGGGAGAGTGATGACAAGACATGCTTGGATTAGACTGCTGGGAGAGTGATGACAAGACATGCTTGGATTAGACTGCTGGGAGAGTGATGACAAGACATGCTTGGATTAGACTGCTGGGAGAGTGATGACAAGACGTGCTTGGATTAGACTGCTGGGAGAGTGATGACAAGACATGCTTGGATTAGACTGCTGGGAGAATGATGAGAAGACATGCTTTGATTAGACTGCTCGGAGAGTGATGACAAGACATGCTTGGATTAGACTGCTGGGAGAGTGATGAAAATACATGCTTGGATTAGACTGCTGGGAGAGTGAGGACAAGACATGCTTGGATTAGTCTACTGGGAGAGTGATGACAAGACATGCTTGGATTAGACTGCTGGGAGAGTGATGACAAGACATGCTTGGATTAGTCTGCTGGGAGAATGATAAAACATGCTTGGATTAGACTTCTTGGGAGAGCGATGACAAGACATGCTTGGACTAGACTGCTGGGAGAGTGATGACAAGATGTGCTTGGAATAGACTGCTGGGAGAGTGATGAGAAGACATGCTTGGATTACACTGCTGAGAGAGTTACAACACATGCTTGGATCAGACTTCTTGGGAGAGCGATGACAAGACATGCTTGGATTAGACTGCTGGGAGAGCGATGACAAGACATGCTTGGATTAGACTGTTGAGAGAGTGATGAGAAGACATTCTTGGATTAGACTGCTGGGAGAGTGATGAGAAGACATGCTTGGATTAGACTGCTGGGAGAGTGAATATAAGACATGCTTGGATTAGACTGCTGGGAGAGTGATGGCAAGACATGCTTGGATTAGACTGCCGGTAGAGTGATGACAAGACATGCTTGGATTAGACTGTTGGGAGAGTGATAAAACATGATTGGATTAGACTTTTTGGAAGAGCAATGACAAGTCATGCTTGGAATAGACTGCTGAGAGAGTGATGACAAGACAGGCTTGGATTAGACTTCTAGGAGAGTGATGACAAGACATGCTTGGATTATACTGCTCGGAGAGTGATGACAAGGCATGCTTGGATTAGACTGCTGGGAGGGTGATGAGAAGACATGCTTGGATTAGACTGCTGGGAGAGTGAGGACAAGACATGCTTGGATTAGACTGCTGGGAGAGTGATGAAAAGACATGCTTGGATTAGACTACTGGGAGAGTGAGGACAAGACATGCTTGGATTTGACTGCTGGGAGAGTGATGACAAGACCTGCTTGGATTAGGCTGCTGGGAGAGGGATGACAAGACATGCTTGAATTAGACTGCTGGGAGATTGACAACAAGATGTGCTTGGAATAGACTACTGAGAGAGTGATGACAAGACATGCTTGGATTAGACTTCTGGGAGAGTGATGAGAAGACATGATTGGTTTAGACTTCTGGGAGAGCGATGACAAGACATGATTGGATTAGACTGCTGGGAGAGTGATGAGAAGACATGCTTGGATTAGACTTCCAGGAGAGTGATGACAAGACATGCTTGGATTAGACTGCTGGGAGAGTGATAAGACATGCTTGGATTAGACTTCTTGGGAGAGCGATTATAAGACATGCTTGTAATAGACTGCTGGGAGAGTGATGACAAGATGTGCTTGGAACAGACTGCTGAGAGAGTGATGACAAGACATGCTTGGATTAGACTGCTGGGAGAGTGATGACAAGACATGCTTGGATTAGACTGCTGGGAGAGTGATGAGAAGACATGCTTGGATTAGACTGCTGGGAGAGTGATGACAAGACATGCTTGGATTAGACTGCTGGGAGAGTGATGAGAAGACATGCTTGGATTAGACTGCTGGGAGAGTGATGAGAAGACATGCTTGGATTAGACTGCTGGGAGAGTAATGAAAAGACAAGTTTGGATTAGACTGCTGGGAGAGTGAGGACAAGACATGCTTGGATTAGACTGCTGGGAGAGTGATGACAAGACATGCTTGGATTAGACTGCTAGGAGAGTGATGACAAGACATGCTTGGATTAGACTGCTGGGAGAATGA
Source organism: Protopterus annectens (assembly GCF_019279795.1). Taxonomy (NCBI): domain Eukaryota; kingdom Metazoa; phylum Chordata; order Ceratodontiformes; family Protopteridae; genus Protopterus; species Protopterus annectens. Next base: position 43,554,114 of record NC_056729.1, on the reverse strand, counting down.
TAAAACATGCTTGGATTAGACTTTTTGGGAGAGCGATGACAAGACATGCTTGGATTAGACTGCTGGAAGAGTGACAACAACATGTGCTTGGAATAGACTGCTGAGAGAGTGATGACAAGATGTGCTTGGATTAGACTTCTGGGAGAGTGATGGCAAAATATGCTTGGATTACACTGCTGCAAGAATAATGACAAGACATGCTTGGATTAGACTTCTATGAGAGTGAAGAGAAGATATGCTTGGATAAGACTTCTGGGAGAGCAATGACAAGATATGCTTGGATTAGACTGCTGGGAGAGTGATGACAAGACATGCTTGGATTAGACTGCTGGGAGAGTGATGTGAGGACATGCTTAGATTACACTGCTGAGAGAGTTACAAGACGTGCTTGGATCAGACTTCTTGGGAGAGCGATGACAAGACATGCTTGGATTAGACTTCTATGAGAGTGAAGAGAAGATATGCTTGGATAAGACTTCTGGGAGAGCAATGACAAGATATGCTTGGATTAAACTGCTAGGAGAGCGATGACAAGACATGCTTGGATTACACTGCTGAGAGAGTTACAAGACATGCTTGGATCAGACTTCTTGGGAGAGCGATGACAAGACATGCTTGGATTAGACTGCTGGAAGAGCGATGACAAGACATGCTTGGATTAGCCTGCTGAGAGAGTGTTGAGAAGTCATTCTTGGATTAGACTGCTGGGAGAGTGATGAGAAGACATGCTTGGATTATACTGCTGGGAGAGTGATGAGAAGATATGCTTGGATTAGACTGCTGGGAGCGTGATGAGAAGACATGTTTGGATTAGACTGCCGGGAGAGTGATGACAAGTCATGCTTGGATTAGACTGCTGTGAGAGTGATGACTGCTGGGAGAGTGATGACAAGACATGCTTGGATTAGACTGCTTGAAGAGTGATGAGAAGACATGCTTGTATTTGACTGCTGGGGGAGTGATGCGAAGACATGCTTGGATTATACTACTGGGAGAGTGATGAGAAGATATGCTTGGATTAGACTGCTGGAAGCGTGATGAGAAGACATGTTTGGATTAGACTGCTGGGAGATTGATGGCAAGACATGCTTGGATTATACTGCTGTGAGAGTGATGACTGCTGGGAGAGTGATGACAAGACATCTTGGATTAGACTGCTGGGAGAGTGATAAGACAAGCTTGGATTAGACTTCTTTTGGAGAGCGATGACAAGACATGCTTGGAATAGATTGCTGGGAGAGTGATGACAAGATGTGCTTGGAACAGACTGCTGAGAGAGTGATGACAAGACGTGCTTGGATTAGACTTCTGGAAGAGTGATGACAAGACATGCTTGGATTAGACTGCTGGGAGAGTGATGAGAAGACATGCTTTGATTAGACTGCTCGGAGAGTGATGACAAGACATGCTTGGATTAGACTGCTGGGAGAGTGATGAGAAGACATGCTTGGATTAGACTGCTGGGAGAGTGATGAGTAGACATGCTTGGATTAGACTGCTGGGAGAGTGATGAAAAGACATGCTTGGATTAGACTGCTGGGAGAGTGAGGACAAGACATGCTTGGATTAGACTGCTGGGAGAGTGATGACAAGACATGCTTGGATTAGACTGCTGGGAGAGTGATAAAACATGCTTGGATTAGACTTCTTGGGAGAGCGATGACAAGACATGCTTGGATTAGACTGCTGGGAGAGTGATGACAAGACATGCTTGAATAAAATTTTTGAATGTAAGTAGTGATTTTCTTAAATTCACCTATTCTTATAACACTGAAGGTATAGCGTATTTGGACACATTGGTTTATAAACATGAAGGCTCCTTACATTCTAAAATTTATAGGAAAGAAATGTTTTCCAATGAATATTTAGTATATAGTAGTTTCCATCCTGCTAGGTTAAAGGAAAACATATACAATGGACAGTGTATAAGGGCTTTACGTATGACATCGGAGTGTAATATTTTGGTACAAGAGATCAGTAATATTAATAATATGTTCCAAGAGAGGGATATCCACAAAATATGTTGGATGAGGTGGACAAATGCGTATTAAAATTATGGGGTACTACATACAATCCCTATTAGGATTAGGTAGTGATTGCAACTTTAGAAACAATGTTATTGATGGTTTCAATAGAAAAAGTAAAGGAAATGAACATCATTAAAGATCAGTAATAGTTTTATACAGTCTAATTGCCAACAATGTCATAGGAATTATAAAGAACTATTGGTATTTGATTACTACTGACATGAGTCTTAAGGACATTGTAGGAAGTAAACCGGGAATAGTGTTTAAGATGGGAATGAATATCAAAGGTTATTTAGAACAAGTCAACATGACAAAAGAAGATCATAGTAATGGTACTAAGCAGTATACTAGAAAATGTGGTTCATGTAACCAGTGTAGTTATATAACAGATAAAAAGGAAATAGTTATACAAAATCTGTTTAGACCAAAACTCAAGTTTGTAAAAGGGAATTGTAACACTAAAATGGTGATTTACATAGCAATATGTCAATAATATACAAGTTATTACATTGGAAAGATGGAGAGAAGTCTCAAAAAATGTATATATGAGCACATATACAGTGTAAGGAAGAGGGATTTTAAGAGTGCTTTATACAAACATACTGAAGTGAAAGGTCAGACGCATGAATTTAAATTTGCAATATTGGACACCATCAAATATGATCCCAGCAGTAGGGATCATAAGAAATTATTGAGTTACAGGGAGACTTGGTGGCAGTTATTTTTAGATGCCACAACCCCACCGGGGCTTAATGATAACATATCTAGTAAGGCCATCTTGGAAATGAATTAACATCCAACAATTATGATATTATCACACATTATATTTGTATATTTATTTTGTTGTTAGTGATTGTATGCATTTCTTTCATATTATTCGTAATATGGAGATGGAAACAATCATAAATATATTCTCATTCTAAGGTTCAGTACACAGAAAGAATTTTTTTGGGGAGTAATTATACATTTCATTGAAAAATATTGACTATTAGATTATTGGGCAAACATTGGATATTGTACGAATATACAGAAAAAGGTTTAATACCAGTATAGTTTTTTAATAATAGTTTTTAATTATAGTCAATAATTTTTAGATATAGTATTGTTTACATATATTTAAGGTAACAATGCATTTGATAGTATATATTCTATTATGTTTTACTATACAACATATGGTATATATATTGTCATTTGTTGAGCAGTAAAGTATCATAAGCATTTGCACATTATTTGTAAAATTTTGTATAGTAGATTAGCATTGTTTAATTAATGTTATTAATGTTTTTAAGTCATTAGGCAATTTTTCGAATTTTGCGCTGTTGTTGTTTTTGGGTAGATTGAATATTAGGAAGACAATGTTCCTTTAAGCGTTTGGAATGCTGTTTTTGGAATTGGTGTTTTGGCGCCTAAAAAGTCATATAAGGTGTCTGTATTTTAAGAATGGTGTTCTGATGAAGCCCATATCATATGGGTGAAAGCGCTTAACCGAGTTCGTACTGTGGTAGTATTTCAGCTGTTTGTCAGTTATTCTAGCGTTGGCGTTGTCAACGTTTGTATTTGTGGTTATGTAGTAACGCTAAAGTCGTCAGTCAAGTTTTCATGCCTTGGCGTTTTTTAACACTAGTTGACAATAAAGCATTCATTTTATACCAAGAGCTGTGGAACTGCTTTCTTTGGTGCAGTGGAGCGGGTCACATTATAAGACTATTTAGTGGTTGGATGAACCCTGCTGGATTTGGAGGTGTTTGGGCACTTAAAAGTACTCCGTGGTATTGACATTCACAAGAATGAGTCCACCATCTGAAATCAGACTTTGCAAATCAATATATTTTCTTTCTACAGTCCACTATGAAAGAGATTACTGAAATCTGATGTGCTAATGATCCCACCATTATGAACAAGAAGACCCTTTTAACTAACAGTTTTACACACTAACATCTTACACAACAAGATTCCACTTAATCTAAATCACAAATAAGCAAACTAAATCCCTTCTACTCAAACTGAATTACTCAGGTGCTAAATACAGTAAACTGCATCTTCCCTACCTAGGACTAGTAGTCAATAAAGTTGTAAAACCACTCATTCATATTTTCAACCTTTCCCTTATCTCAACCACCATCCTCCATGAAACAGAAATGCAGTCATAACCTCACTCCCCAGTGTTGCTGCATCAAATGGACTGAATGATTATGGGCCCAATGCCAATCTATGTCCACTAGCAAAATACTTGAGAACTACCTTATAAGCACCTACTACACATTAACAGCTATGGACTTCTCTCAGATGCATAATATGGCTTTCTTAATGCATTTAACACATGCACATCTCTTGTAATTGCCACTAAGTCAAAGTCTTGTATCTTAAATGAAAGCCTAATCTCAGCAGACATCTTTGTTGATATGACTAAAGCCTTTGAATCATTAATTATACTCTACTACTAATATATACAAACTTAACTTCAGAGACAATACCATTTACTGGTTTCAAAGTTATCTGCAGGACATAACTTTTCAAGTACTCTGTAATTGCTCAGTCACCAGTACATGCATTCTCAACACAGGAGTACCTCAGAGATCCATGCTAGGCCCATGTCTATCTTCCCTCTTTATTAATTATCTGCAACTTGACCTATTTAACCTTAAGTCAGTTAGTGGTTTGTGCAATTAAACTCTAACCTACAAAATAAACTACAAGACAAATTTACTCAATTATGCAACTGGCCAACTGATAAAATGCCCTAGTTAATCCCATTAACCACTACTTCCTATCTTAACTACATCCTCATACTCTTATCCTTTCAAACCCCTCTATTTCTTAAATTTCAGAAACACGTTTCACCTACAATTACTCATTTTAGTACCTTTTCTCCCTTCTTGCACACAATTCCAATAAAACTCTTATATAGTGTACTCCAAGCAAAATACTTCTGAATCTCATTTGTCATTCACACCCTATTTATATAAGTATATCCTACTTCTGAAGTACAGTTGTCCAAAGCAACAACCATCTACTCACAAGTTCGGTATTAAGCACAAAATCAAGCAAAAATGCCTCTACCTGTACCATCATACCTCTATAACAATAAAACATAATGGTGACATCCACCTAAACCCAGGCCCAACTCAGCATATACAGGCACCTGACAGCATATCCCCATCAGCTCCTTTATCACTAACACCTCACCCACCATACCAACCTAGCTTTTATATACCATACCAACTTATGAAGTACTTATAGCAAAACAACTGAAGTACACACATAAGCTAGAACTACCAACTCTAGACATCTTAGTTGCCACCAGAAACCTGGCCCTGCCTGGAAAAAATGAAGAAATTGCAGCACCAAGCTAGAACATTATGAGATTAACCAGAGCTAACAAAAAGTTGGTGGTGTCGCTATTTTCTGCAAAAATACACTAGGTATCTCTGTCTTCCTTCATACTCTCCCAACTATTAAACCAAAAACTGACCCAAAGTGGGAAAATGAATCTTTTTACTAATAATCAGTTTAGCGCTTTTGTTCCAATAACCTTCACTAGGAACTTCTTCAGAACTGATATACACTCTCCTACTCCAAAAATATACACTTTTAAAACAAACCATTAATAATATAATTACATAATTAACTAATTAACTAAGCAATTGTTCCCTTATTCTGATTATACCATTTCTTTAAAACCTATAAATAAAAACAATTGAAAGTATATAACCTATAATTTGCGTAGTATAAATACTACTTAACATCATAATGTCTAAGGTTTAAAATAGAATTAATGGGCACTGTTTCATTTTAACTTAGATAATTACAAGCATTTAAAAACAGTTGCCATTTATTTAAGTTTGTATTTTGTAAGGTGCTCATCTATAATAAAACCCCTTGCATCAGTTATAATCTGTTCAAGCACCATAAATTTGAACCAATGATCTCACTTCCACCAAATGTCTAAACAGGACATTTGTAGTCTTTCTTTTTTGATATCTAGGTTGTGTTTATATATTATATTTCTTAATTTTATTGAAGTTTTTCAAACATAAAATGCTGAACACATCTCACAAATGGCTCCATACACCACTCACTTTGAATCACATAAATATGCCCTTTAACTTTAAAAGTTTTACCATTGATTAAAAAAACTACCTGCACATTTTATATATGTGCACTGAGTACAATGCCCACAGTTAAACATTCCATCCACTCGATTGCTGTTATAACTCATACCATTACCACTCTCCAATAATACTTTAAATGAGAGGTTTTTCCTATACACCATCTGAGGTTTATTCCCTACTTTTCTCAGGACACTAAAATCCAAGGAAAAAATACCCCTATTTTTATAAATAATTGTATTCATGTCAACTGTATCAATGGTAAAGGAGGAGATGAAAGCCTTTTATTCACCTCAATACAATAACTATCACTACTTACACTATTAATTGCCCTGTCACTTATTCCGTTTAATAGGGGTGCATAAATACCTGCAAATCTTTTATGGCTAACCTCCCTCTCTATTTCCTCAATAAACTGCCTAGGGTAGCAAACATATTAACCAATACCTTACAATCCTGTATAAAAACATCATCATCCATTATCATTCGTGCCAACCTCACCATCTGCACTTTCATAACAGCTTTCTTTTGAAAGATGGGGTGGTAACTATCAAAATGGAGGTATTTATTAGAAGAGGTGCTCTTTACTTAAATATTAGACTTGAAATGTTTATGGTCCCTATCTTTGGTAATTTCAACATCCAAATAAACTATCTTACCAATACTAACTTAAAAATTCAACTATATTATTAATGTAATCCATAAAACTTAACAGATCCTCTTCTATGTCATTCCACAAAAAAAAATATTGTCCAAGAAATGGGTATAAATGAAAAAGGAATGTTTAAATTCACTGTTGAAAATAAAATTCCTTTTCCAATAGGACCACCAAATTTGCAAAACTTGGGGCACACCATACCTCCTTTGCAACCCCCATTTCTTGCTTATAAAATTGACCATTGAAAAAAATAAAATTATTTTTCAAAACAGTGTCCATAAGAAGCACAACAGCATTCACTTTACCATTAGTCAAATCACCTATAAAAAACAACTGCTCTTCTAACCAGCTTAAACCCATCTGATGTGGGATCATCAAATACAGATTTACCGCATCTATAGTAACAAGCAGAGTCCTCATTAAACTTAACTTGGTTAAGCAAAGAAAGAAAATGCCAAGAGTCCTTACAAGCTTGGGGAAGTTTTTCTATACTACCCTTTAGCCATTGGTCTGATATCGTAGCAATAAAACTTGTCTTTGATCTGGTAGCATCCACAACAAGACATAAGGGGGGGTCATACATACATTTATGCAACTTAGGAATACCAAACAAACCAGCTATAACTGGTTTGTCATTGTACATATAGTCAAATTCCGCTTTACTTATCTGACCCTGCATCAACATATCATATAATATAATATCTATCCTATGCATACAAATGTAGATTTAATTCCTAGAAATTTCTAAATAGGTTGCCTCATTTAATAAATCCACATTTTATTAACATAACAATCTTTTTCCATAATTACTACCCCACCCCTTTGTCCAGTTACATTACTCTGATATATTGATCCAAACAAATGCCTTTTAACATACTCTATTCACGTTTAGACAAGTTACACATGCTGTTCTTAACAGGTGTTGATAAAAGATACCTCACATCCAATTCACATAATTTTTCAAATAATAAAACACTATTGTTAAGAGGTGGATTAAATACATTATGACGATTCAACACATTAACCCATATCTTCCTGGTGAGAAAACTCTGAATTCACTCAAGCTGTTGTAGATGTCTGGTGAGGTACTTACAAAAAGGTGCATTGTACTCAATTATTGGTGTGATTATGGCGGACTACAGTGGAATTATAATGTCTGTTGATCTGGATGCCATGCCATTACTTATGAGTTGTGCCACATAGAAGGACTTTCGCACCAATGTGAACACAGGATGGTTGAAGTTCAGATTAGTATCAACTTGAGTAACCACATCATGTACCACTTTATTTCTTTACCACTGGGTCTACTCTTAGGGAGGTGCTGTCTGTATTATAATTAGGTTAAATATTTGCTTTATGAAAGGAAATAATTATGAATTTTTATTGCATTTACTTTCTCTACATGGCTCTAGAAATAATTATTTCTTTGCATTAGTCCTTTCTGCACTGTATCAGCATTGTTCGTGGTTTCTATGATTGACTCCACTTTGCAGTTAGCTGCAGACTTGGTCAGACAAAGACGGTCTACATTTGCCCTGACGTCTGAGAAATAAATACTCAATAGGAAACGGCCTAGTACAGAAAACTGTGGTACACCCTTGGTGATTGGCCTCTTGTTAGACACGAATTCTCCCACTTTGACAGTATGTGTCCTTTTGCTGATCTATCTGGCTACCCACCTGGTAATGTAGTGGTTTATGCCCAGTTAAAGAGTTTCTCTATAATACCTGAGTGGAGAATTAATTTAGGTGGGATGCACAGTTTTTCCCTCATCCATGGCCTTGGTGACCTTCTCAAAGTCAACCAGGTTTAAAATTCATGATCTACCCTTAACAAATATAAACTAGGTTGGTTCCAGAGTTGGGAAATTACCTATATCCTTGTAAATAAGGTCCATGATGATTATTTCCATGGCCTTACTGATGAGGCTATTCAGGACTATGTCTATAATTCCTTGGTTATATATTGATGGTCCCCCTTGTGCAGAGGGATGACTGTTACTGTCTGGAGTCTGCTAGTTCATGTTATTTCAAAGGCAACCTGGGATGTTGTCAGGGCCCAATGAAGCTCTGTTTTTAGCCTTAGACAGGTCAGACATGACCTGCACTCTTGAGATAATAGGCTGAGGAGTGGTGACAGCTATACTTTGGATGATGATCACTGGGAACAGGGGTTGAAGTATGATGTAAATCTGTCAGCTACCAGGTTGTCTATTTCCTCTGGTTGACTATGGGTGGTGCCATCCACAACCAGCTCTGCACATAGCTGGGTATTCCTCTTAAGATTCCAGATGTAGTTACAAAATGCTTTGTGACATCACTTCCAAATATAACCTTGGGTATGAATCACATGGAACACAGTGGAGCTGTTAACATGGTCATACAGCTCTATCTATTTCATGTCATTATATCGGTTGTACATCATATGCCTGTATGTTTATCAGTAGAAATGTGTAGATGATGGCCCTGACACCATATATTGGCACAACTGTTGTGGATGCAGTTCATGCAGAACAGCTAATGACACAAATGCTGACAGTCCAACAATGTTTCTATGGAACACTTAAATAATCCTTGTGAATAGCAACATAATTTTGCATACAATGAATTCCCCAAGTGCAAGTGAATCTGGATATTTCATATGTTTGTGTATATAACAGCATTACAATATGTTGATGAACCAAGGAGTATGCGTTCATGTAATCACTATGACATAATATTGCTGTATGTCAGATAACATTTCCAGATGCTATGTATATACATGCACACCTGTGCCATACTATAGCTGTCACTGTGATGGTTGAATGAGAACTGTGTAGAATGTGGATATACTCTACTACAAGAACACATGCTTTAGTAAGGCAACAATATACATAGCATCTTCCCCAATCCTCAGGAGATATATTACTACAACTATTATGGAAGGAACATGTAACCAAATGACAACAGCAGGCATCAGGACAGTAGTTTAAATCACAGATTGGAATACACTGCTGTAGGGCTACAGTACATCCACAGCTCAATGTAGCACATGTGGATGACAACAACATTGATATCTGCAATCTTCAAAGGGTCATAAGGCATTACTAGGCCAGCTGTCAAGAGCACATAAAATCCTAGCCATTATTATACCATTAAAACAAAATTGCTATATCTATGTGATGGAAGATAGAAGGGGTACATTCATATGTGTATGTGTTTCAGTGTATAACATACTGCCTCTGTACATATGTGACATGCACAACACCATCACATAATTAGCAATTACACATTCAGTGGTCTGCAAATGGCTTGTAGAAGGTCATGGAATGGTTGTGCTTCACTATGTTTCACTTGCTGTAGTTATTAAAGCAGCACGCACCCTCCCAATACCCAGTGCAACAAAACTAAAAGATAACTTTGACACAGTCTGTTCGCCACCTCCTGAAAGTGAATTAAGTTTCCATGCAGCCACACTGCTCCATAATTCAAATTTGTATGTGTTATTCTCTTGCTCTGGGTATTATATTATTGTATATAACCTGATTTGTTAGCTCTTTTTTTTGCTTATCATACATTACCACAGTGTTAGATTTATTCTTTCTTTCCTATCCATACACTCTTTACTAAGTCTTTTTTACTCCGTTCTCCTACACCAAATGTTGAAGCCTGCATTTTCTTTTCTTGGCGTGTTGTTTCTCACTTGGCTGTGATAGTTTTGTTACCAGTGTCCACAGCCTCCCTGTTTAAGTGCTTTACCCCATCCAGCTAATACAGATGTCCTGATTTGAATCCCACTGCAGTGTGTTCCATTTCAGTGCCCTGCCTAGAGTACACTCAAGCCCAACAGCATCATCCCTGCTATTCGCTGCACTCTACATAGTGAGCAAATACTGCAGCTATCCATTTTAGCTTGCCTGTACCTAGTAATTATTTTTCTTTGCAAAGGCTTAGCTCTGAGTCTGCTTTCCATCGGCTCCGCTCGGGCTCACTCCACTCCCCCTACTCTACCCCCATTCCCACACACCACCACTTTAATAACATTTATCCATCTTAACTCCATCCCTCATTAGCTCCCATCCAGTCACTGTCCTTTCTATATACCTGCACCATATCTGTTCTACCCACGTGCCTATCTTTCTTCTACCAATTACACATAACCTTTCTTCTCCACCCTCCCTTCTAAGTAAACATCTTCTATTAACTCCACATCTGCTAACCTTTAAACTCTATCCCAATATAACCCGCCATAGCAAAATGCCACTTATATATAAACTGACACCCCTCAGCCTCCTATTACCCTTAATCCTCCTACTTCAACTTACCCAATTACACATTAACAGTGTCTACCACAAACCCACATCAACAATCTCCACTCAAAGACTACCTCTCAGTACCTTCTCTGACATATCTTCTAACCTATAAACAACAGACATCACTCTCTGCTTTAAACTAAAAATCATGCACCTAAATGATAAAATTAGCATACACCATACCGCCTACCTTCGCCATAACGTAAAAAAGAAACAAGAACCCACTACTGTCCTACTTAAATACTCCAAACTATCCTTATGCAGAGGTATCCATCCCAGTCCAGGTCCAGTTTCCTTATGTCCCAACTTACATAGCCCCTACAAATCTCTAAATCTAACCACAGTTAACCTGCAAAGTATTTGAAACAAAATCCCTGACTTCCATGCCTGGGTAACACACAACAAGCCTGACAGTATTGCCGCTACAGAAACATGGCTAAAACCATACATCAAAAACTCAGAATTCCTTCCCCCTGGCTTTGCATGTCTAAGCTCAGACAGGCCCCATAAAAAAGGTGATGGGGTAGTATTGATCTACCCCAATACCTTTACTATAGTGTCATACAACTCTTCCATACCTAACTTCTCGACAGCAGAAATATTAATAGCCTTCTAAAAATTAATGAAAGCAAAAACCTCTGTATTATTGTCCTGTACATTCCCCCTGGGAATAATATTCCCATACTAGAGGAAATCCTAGCTTGGACATCCAACAACATAACTATGGAAACAATAATTCTTGGCAATTCTAATATTAATTGGGTGGATCTCTCACAGCATCACTTACCCACAAACATCAACCTATATAACTACAGCCAGCTAATCACTGATATTAGCATACCCAGCAAAAACAACAGCTGTGAGACAATCTTACAATGAATCATGGTCTCTGACCCCAATAAAGTCTCCACTGCAGGAATTCTCCCAAACAGTATCAGTGTCCACTTACTTGCTTTTATAATATGTAAAACCATAACAGCATTAAACATATATCACTCCAGAAGCACTAGAGACTTACCACATATTTGCCCTACAAACTTTAGCAATACTTCAAACAGAATTTATTGGGATCCCTTAAAAATTATTTTTCTAGACAACATAGTAGAATTTTTCAACTCTACATTCCTTAACATCTTAAATAGCCTCTTACCTACCCAGCTAAAATGTGTAGAATCTATTCACACCCCATGGTTCACTAGAGCAACCAAACAGAACTTGTCCACCCGAGACATAGCCTGGAAGCTTTGGCAAAGGCATAATAAACCCACTGACCTTATAATCTACAAACAGCTTTGCAACCAAGTAAAGCACCTAGTTATTAACGATAAAAAAGAAAACTATCATATACAAAACCAACACAAACAAAATCCAGAACACTTCTGGAGCTCAATCAACAGCCTACTACACCCAGGGTCAAACAATAACCACTGTCTAAATCCAGAAAAAAAACTTTGAAATAGTCATGCTCTAACACATATTTTATAAATGTCATAGTTAATTTCACCACCAACTTCCCTCCAGATCATCCTAACTCATCAGACCCTCCAACTACAAATACCTCCTCCCCCACTCACATAACTTCTTTCTAGCACCTATCCCTACTGCTACGGTAAAGAAACTACCTCTGAAATTAAAATCATTCACTAATGCCCCGACAACCTGCCCCCAAAATTCCTGCAAAAAGCAGCAAATTCCATTGCCTACACTGTCACGTCGATCTTAATAGGTCCATTCAAGAGTCTTATGTTTCCACCATTTGAAAAAAAAAAGCATTTATCTTCTCATTGCATAAAGGCAGAAACAACACAGGCATCTCCAACTTCCGACCCATCACCATTTTCTCCCCTATCTCAAAGATCCTCGAAAAATGTATTCATAGTCAGTTCCTTAATTATCTACTTAACAATAACCTACTGTCAGCAATCTAGCATGGTTTTAGACCCGGTTATAGCACCACTACAGCTCTTATATCCTTCTGTGACTCTGTCAATCGGGCTTGAGATGCCAGGAAACATGCCTCCTCTCTATTCCTTGAACTTTCCAAAGCCTTTGATACTACCTCCCACCCTCTTCTTCTTAGAAAACTATCCAGCTTAGGAATCTCTTCCCTATACCCTACACTGGTTTTCTATCTACCTCACAGACTGGCAACAAGCTACTAAGTGGCAGCACTCTTTGTCTCCTTTCGTCAACACCACTACTGGTATTCCCCAAGGATCCATCTTAGGGCCCCTGCTTTTCAGCATTTTCATCAATGATTTCCACCCTACTCTCACTCAGGGCACAGTCATCCAATACATAGATGATTCTACTATCATCTGCACTGCCAATTCTCCACCTGAACTCCTGAACCTTACCCAGTCAGCTCTCAGCTCTACTGAAATATGGATGGCTTTCTTAATTCCTAAGAAAACTGAACTTGTGCTATTCACGCCTAAGAAGACCAGTACTATTAACAAAGACTCTTTCTCTATTATCTCCCAAGATAACACTAACATTGAGGTTGTCCCACATACTAAACTTCTAGGTGTCACCATAGATGACCTAACTTTCGATGTGCATATTCACAACAACATCAAAAAAACACACCAGAAACTGGGCATGCTATACTGACAAAACATTCCTCAATTACTCCTCAAAACTAGCCCTTGCCTCCTCCTTCCTGATCCCCTCTCTTCTTTATGGTGCTCCTCTCTTTACCAACACACAGGCCAGTCTTAAATCCAAACTAGACTCATGCTATAACAAAATTGCAAAGTCTGTCACTAATGGATGACACTTATCTCACCACTGTGCCTCTCTTCAACTACTAAACTGGCTAGAACTTCATCTTACACATACACAATTAACAACCGCTCACAAAATAACATTCGATCCATCCAGCTGCCCTGCCCTTTCTTCTCTATTTACACTATACTACCCTACTAGACATCTCCTCTCTGAAAATCAAATGCTTTTGCAAGTAGAAACACCTAACTTCTCCCCTGGTCAAATGCTCCACTCCTTTTCCACTGCTAGACTATGTAACTCTCTCCCACCCTATCTTAGATCAACTAGTAATGCATCCTTCATCAAAAAATGTTTGAGACAACATCTTTCCTCCCACTGGCTATGCTCATGTGCTAGTTCCTCTCAACATATAACCTGACTTTATCGCTCTACTACTACTCCCACCTTTCCTACTTCCATCTCATATTACCCTTTAAAACTTCACCTTTATCTCTGGATGATAATCTAATTCTGAACCTATATATACATGTACTGTCAGTAGATAGATTTATATACAGCTGCATTGCCTTCTTAATTTGTAAAAAAAATGTTACTGTTTAAAACTTGTTGTATCTGCCAATGGAGTTTTAATCAAATGTATGTATTCTATAAATCTTTGTGGAGCTTTTCTCCTCAGGCCTCCACTGAAAATAGGTACATTTTTGTCCCAGTGGGCCTTCCCTGTAAACAAATGCAAATAACGCATCTTTGAGATGATGACAGTGTCATTTGGACAGAGGTAAAAAGGGGATGTTAGATTCATGGGTTATGTTAATGGTTCTCCAGAGTGGGAGTCAAATGAAAAGAGATTCAAAAGATCATATAATGACTGTAATATACCATCAACCACATAGCAGTTGACTGAGGTTAGATTTGAACATTAAGCCTGTGCAGGTATACAAATTGGATTTCGTACAATGCAGCACTAATGCCACCATAGATGTCTGACTTTACATTGTCACAGCTTACTTTATAGAGGATGACAGCATCATTGTATGCTGCAAAGAAGGTGTTGGCAGGAGTGTGTGACATATATATGGAGTCCCATCTCAGTGAAAAATTGCATCCACAAGTTGTCTGCTGTAAGATTAGAACCACAAACTATACAGCTACAGAACACAGAAGTTAATGCTCATGCCAACACAAACATCTGAGTGTAATATTGTCAGAGTGCACTTTATAGGGGATCACATCATTGTATGTTGAGAAGAGGTGGACAGTAGTGACTGACATAATTGTGGTCTCACATGCCATTCTAAAATTGTCTCTGGACTGATAGTTGAATGAAAATACACACACATTCAAGTTGACTGCTGTGAGATTAGAACCCCTATCTAGTTACACAAAGCTAGAGAACACAGTACTTAATACTAGCACCACGGCACAAGCCTGACCTCTATATTTTCAGACAACACTTATAGCATTAAGTACTGTGTTAACTAGGTTATGTAAAAAGGTAGGTAGGGGTTCTAACCTCACTGCAGTCAATGTGTGTGTGTTAAGTTAGTTCTCATTCTGGAGACCATTTTTGAACAGCATGTGAGACAATCCTGCCGACATCATCTTCTCACCTTACACTGATGATGTCATCTGTTATAAAGTGTTCTCTGACAATATAAAAGGCAGATGACATAATCAGTTTATGGTGAGACGATGGTGTTGGCAGAAGTGTCTGACGTGCTACTCAGAAATAGTTTCCTGGATGAGAGTTACCTGAACACACATACACACACAACTTGACTGCTGTGAGATAAGAACGCCTACTTACACAAGCTAGAGAACTCAGTACTTAACTCTAGCACCACAGCACGTCGCACTTTTGCATTGTTAGAGAACACTTTATAGCAGATGACATAATCAGTTTATGGTGAGAGGAAGATGTTGGTAGGAGTGTTTCACATGCTGCTCAAAAATGGTCTATAAAATGATAGTTAACTGAAAACACAAACACACACTCACTTCAGTGAGAGTAGAACTCCTATCTACCTAGATACACAAGCGATAGAACACAGTATTTAATGCTAGTGCAATAGCACAAGTCTGCCTTTTATATTGTCAGAGAACACTTTATAACAGATGACACCATCAGTGTAGGGTGAGAAGATGATGTTGGCAGGATTGTCTCACATGCTGTTCAAAAATGGTCTCAAGAATGAGAACTCACTGAACACACACAAGTTGAATGCAGTGAGGTTAGAACCCCTACCTACCTTTTTACATAAGCTAGTTAACACAGTACTTAATGCTAACACCCCAGCACAAATCACTGTGTAGTAATGTACCACTGTAGTATTTTGTGCTCAGTGAGACTTGAGTGAGGACATTAGGATGTAGACTCATGCTCTTCTGACTACACACAAATACAGAGTTAGACACAGGTGTACACACGCGCATACACACAGGTTGCTTGTTGTGCAATTCAAACCCTTACCTAACTAGTTAGTGCAGTTGCAGAAGACAGTACTTAATATTACACAATCACAGAAGTCTGATATTATCATTGTCATAGTGTTTATAGAGAATGAAATCACCGGGCTGTGTACTACATGAACTACAAAATAAACTGGCACCTCATCTAAACCAAAATGTCATGTTTAATCATAAACTAACTCAGGCTTCATGCCCACTGAGTGGTGCACAGCTATAGTTCTCCCACTCCACAAGGGGGATCCACCTTGGATCCCAGGAGCTACCACCCCATCAGTCTGACGAGCCTGATCTGCAAGGCCATGGAATGTATTATCATGGGACTTATAAACAAAGACATTGGCAACCTTCAAACACTAGAACCCACCCAGTTTGGGTTCATGAAGGGCCAATCTTGTCTCCTGAACCAGATTGGATTTCTTTGAATCAGTCTCAAGAGCTGTGGACGAGGGTAAGGCAGTCCACACAGCCTATCTGGACCTCGCCAAGGCCTTTGACACCATCCCCCACTCTGGAATCATAGATAAACTTACTAAGCTGGGCATTAATCCCTATGTCACTTGGGTTGCCAACTGGCTTACTGACAGAACCCGCACTGTAAAAGTAACCGACTCCACATCCAGCTCCAGACAAGTGACAAATGGAGTACCTTAGGGTTCAGTCCTGGGACTGCTTTTGTTTGGCGTCTACTTCTCTGAAGTACAGGCCAACACTAAGGGACTCTGGCTAACAAAGTTCACAGATGACTGCAAACTGGGAGCAATTATTGAATCCCCAAATGATGTGGATATTCTACAAAAAGGCCTTACAGAAACAGATGCTTGGTGCCAGAGCCATGGGCTCAAGCTCAATTCCAAGAAATGTATAGTTATCCCCTTTGGGAAAAAACAAGCACCCATGAATTACCATATAGGTGGCAGTACACTAAACACTGAAAGCGTGATAAGAGACTTAGGGACATAGGTTGACAGTGGTCTCATCTTCGATAACCACACTGCCACAACAGTCAGGAAGTCCTTCTATGTGGCACACCTCATCACTAAGGGCTTTTCATCCAGAAAAAAGGAAGTCATTGTCCCACTGTACCCATCCCTCATTAGACCCATTAGAGAATACAATGCCCCATTTAGTATCTATCTCTCAAGACATCTGCAACAACTGGAAAGGCTGCAGAAATACTTCACTAAAAGAATCACAGCCCTAAAGCAGATGCCCGATGCTGACCATCTAAAAAACTTGAGCTATACTCTGTCGCATATCGTGCACTCAGAGGCGATCTCTGCTTAACACACAAGGCCATGTCAAACCCAGAGCTGTTGGACATGCTACCCTTAAAGAAATCCCAGTCCCTCAGAGCCACATGCTCCAGGCATCTAAACCTTGTCATTACAATGAACAAAACATGATGGAGGGATAGGTTCCTGACCCAGAGACTCCTCAGACTCTAGAATAGACTGCCCATTCATGTCAAGCAGAGCACCTCTTTGGCCCTCTTCAAAAGGAACCTTGACGATTGGATGGGAGATAGGAAATTTACCCCGGGGATCACATCAGGGGTCCAGGGAAGTAAACATTGTTTGAAGAAATACCCAGGGAATTGTTATGGCTAGGCTTGTATAGGCCCTAGGGCTGATAGCCTAGTAACAACCTATGAACCTATAACGTTACAGGTAACATATGCTGTTATGAGACTTGTGTACAAATGATGGACGTCAGATTTGCTTTTGTGATTGCAATATGCAAAAATATTTTTAAAAACATCTTAGTAACCTAGCTGAAATAAGCTGTCACAAATGCATGTTGCAGAACTGAGACATACATGTACCTGTTTCTTAGTATGCTGTCTAGCTAACACACTCTCACACTCACACACACACACACACACACACACATACACACACACACACACACACACACACACACACACTCTGGAAACACCAGTACTGCAAGTGTTGATACATGTTCATAGGTAGGTACTAGGCTATTGGCCCTAGGACCTATATAAGCCTAGCCAAAGGTACCCTGGCTTTCGCCACCCAAGAAAATTATCTTCTTGTGCCACTGTTGAGCAGAGCCACAGAAGTGATCCCCGGGGTGAATTTCCTATCTCCCATCCAATCATCAAGATTTTTCTTGAACAGTACTAATGAAGAGCTTTGTTTGATATAGATAGGTAGTTTGTTCCAGAGTATGGGAAGTCTCTGGGACAGGAATCTATCCCTCCAGCATGTTCTGTTTATTGTGGTGATGAGGTTTAGGTCCCTAGAGTGTGTAGCTCGTAGGGATTGGGATTTCTTTAAGTGGAGCATGTCTAAAAGCTCTGGGTTTGACATAGCTTTGTGTGTTAGGCAGAGATCGCCTCTGAGTAGGCGATATGCAATGGAGTAAAGCTTCTCTGAGGCTGGTAATCCTCTTTGTGAGGTATTTCTGTGGCCTTTCCAGTTGTTGTAGATGTCTTGTGAGGTACATACCAAAAGGGGCATTGTACTCTATAATGGGTCTAATGAGTGACGAGTAGAGGGGAGCAATGACCTCTTTTTTCCTGGATGAGAAACCTTTTGTGATGAGGTGTGCCACATAGAAGGATTTCCTGACTACTGTGGCGATGTGATTATCAAAGGAGAGACTACTGTCCATCTGTGTCCCAAGGTCTCTTATCACACTTTCAGTGTTAAGTAGACTACCACCTATGTGGTAGTTCATGGGTACTGAGTTTTTACCAAAAGGAATGACAATGCACTTTTTGGCATTGAGCTTGAGGCCATGGCTTTGACACTAGGCATCTGTCTCAGCAAGGCCCTTTTGTAGGATGTCCACATCTTTTGGAATTTTGATTATGGCTCCTAGTTTGCAGTCATCTGCGAACTTCGTTAGCCAAAGACCTTCTGTGTTGGCCTGTACTTCAGAGAAGTAGATACCAAACAGGAGAGGACCCAGGACTGGTCTGAAGCTGGATTTGGAGTCTGCTGCTTTCACAGTGTGGGTTCTGTCAGTGAGCCAGTTGGCAACCCATCTTGTGACATAGGGATGTATACCTAGTTTAGTGAGTTTATCTATAATTCCAGAGTGGGGGATGGTGTCAAATGCCTTGGCGAGATCTAGATAGGCTGTGTGAACCACCTTACCCTCATCTACGGCTTTGGTGACTGCTTCAAAGAAGTCTATCAGGTTTAGGAGACATGATCTGCCTTTTACAAACCCGAACTGGGTGGGGTCCTGAGTTTGGAGATTACCAATGTCATTGTTTATAAGTTCCATGATGATATGCTCCATAGCCTTGCAGACCAGGCTCATTAGGCTAATTGGGCGGTAGTTTCCGGGGTCTGTGGTGGCTCCCCCTTTGTGGAGTGGGATAACTGTCACTGTACGCCATTCAGTGGGCACATAGCCTAAGGTGAGGCTATGATTGAACATGGTACTTAGGTGGGGTGCCAGTTCGTTCTGTAGTTCATGTAGAACACAGCCTGGAATGTCGTCAGGTCCCATGGATGCTGTGTTCTTGGCTTTGGATAGTGTGTTTTTTACCTGTGCAGCCATGATTACAGGAACTTTGCATTCTTCTGGTATAGAGATGGGCCCTTTAGGGGATGACAGAGGGGTAAAGTTAGCACTGAACCTATCTGCCAGGATGTTGGCAATATCCGTTGGTTCTGTATATTTAGTGCCATTGTGCTGTAACTCAGAGCAGATCTGAGTGTTGCCATTGATATTCTTGACATAGCTATAGAATGCTATAGAGTGCTCATATTCTGATGAACTGATGTCCACAGCAGTAGTTTTTCTGACAATGTGTGTTTTGCTCAGTGATGACCAACATCCAGTGATGGTATAAACCCATAACAAATGCAATAATGCAGTTGTGCTTTTTATTTATTTTGTTTACTTGACATCAGACCAATTACTGGGATATCATTTGCAAGTGCATTTCTGTAAGGCAAACATGAGTCTGAGTAAGTATGTCTTCAGTGAAGATCATGTCCCTTCTCCTCTGTTGTGTTTATGAATGCCTTCTGATGAGAGGGAAGATAACTGGATAATAACCATAGTAAGACATGTCAAACACCTGTTACATAATGCATTGCTGAGAAACTGCTTTGCACGAACGAGGGCATAGCATTAGCACATGCGAGATTCCCATTTCATGACTACAAGTTGAACCTGAGAAGTAATTAGAAATATATGTTATGGGAGAAGCAGCTGACAGATGCTATGTTGCTCATACTGTAATTTACATTGGAAACATTGTGTCATAACTTTTATGGCATTAAGAACTGTTGTTATTGCATTCCTCGTTTGCACTCAGTTAAGTGACGAGCAAACACAGTTGTCTGCTTAAATGAAAAAAAATAGTAATATTTCTATTGGTTCGCCTTCCATCATGCAAACAAACAAAGGAGTGATGCATGGCCGTCAGCACTCTGGATGGTATTGAGTGTAAAAAAACACATCTGCTGCCAAGCGTTCCATGTGGCACTAGGGTGTAAGAGCAGTGAGCTCCTGGTCAGAACACAGATGACACAGTGTTCAAATCCAGATCATTCACTGTTTTTACAGATGGTGTCAGGATGGCATTAGTTAAGGAAATGTGATCATTACTGCAAATGTGACATACAATGACTACAGTGAAGTATGTCTTCCACAATTTTTATCATTAATGCCCACCTCTATACAGTTGTACAGCTGTTAGCTGCTTTGCAAGCATCAATGCAAATCACAATTTAATTGTGTGTACAGCTTTCTAAAAAAAATGACAAGGGTTAGTATATATTTTGAAATGATTATTCTGACTCAGCAGATATGGTAACTATTTGTGCATGGACATATATTCTGAAAGGTATGTGCAGTATGTTTTGTTACAGTAAGGACAGTTTCCACATCACATTAGGTAAAGGTTTCATCCATCATCACCTGAACATGTCACAATAGGAATCCTACAGATGATGTTAAAACCATCCATAGTACATGAGCAATGCTAAATTATTGAAATAAAGTAACATTTAGTATTTATTTATTTATGTATTTATTTATTGATTGACATTTGTTGACCAGGAAGTCCGACTGGGTTGGGAACTCATTTTTAGAGGGGGCCCAGGAAGAAAAGCTCCGCAAGACATTATGTAAACAGAGTGATAAGCATTTTACAAGAATTTACAGTACAGGTATATTACAATACAATATCATGAGTGAAAAAATATAAAGAAAACAGAGTCATGTACAAAAAGATTTTTTTTTAAATAGGTTAATAGGTATGAAAAGGGACAATCATTAGAGATGTTAGCTGTTGAAGGATAGCTAACAGAGAAAGTATTTTTGGGGGTTATTACAGTAGTTAAGGTTAGTGACTACAATAGTAAGAGTTTTTTAAACTTTTAAATTAGAAGAGTTTTGTGCTGGTTTTGAGGGGGTAAAAAATGAGGTAAGCTAGTGGGAAAAGCTTGGAGAGGTAGACTAGTGGGAGAAAAGCTTGGAGAGGGAGAAAGTGACTTATCTATTTGGGTAGATGCAGGGACAGACATGGGTATTTAGAAGATAGTTTTTTAAGGTGAGTTTAAATTTGTTGAAGCAGTTAGTGGTGTTTATGCTAGTTGGAAGTGAGTTCCAGAGTTTAGCAACAGTGCATGAGTAAAGGCAGTGCCCAGCTCTTTTGCTTGGCACATAGTTCTGAGTTGTTTATTTTCTGAGTGGAGGGTTCTGGTGAGGGTATAGGGTGTTAGAATGTCCTTAAGAGCAGAGCAATTGTTTGAGTTGTTGACAATTATGTATACCATGGACAGTTGAAGGAGGCTAAGGTAGTGCGGAAATTCTAGCTAGTTTAATTCTCTTAAGGGTTGATAGTGGTGTCAGTAGTAGGTGCTACCTGTTGCAAAATTAGTGATTCTATGGTAGCAGGACTAGAGCTTGTATTTTAGGGATGAGTGCAGGTTGGTAAATATGGGAGCACCGTATAAGAGGGAGGGGAGCAAATAGGAGTTGGCAAGAACTTTTTTGATGGCGCCGTCCATGAAATGTTTATATCTGTATACGGTATAAATCCCTATGTCACAAGATGGGTTGCCAACTGGCTCACTGACCGAACCCACACTGTGAAAGTAGCAGACTCTAAATCCAGCTTCAGACCAGTGACAAGTGGAGTACCACAGGGTTCAGTCCTAGGTCCTCTCCTGTTTGGCATCTACTTCTCTGAAGTACAGGCTAACACAGAAGGTCTTTGGCTAACAAAGTTTGCAGATGACTGCAAACTAGGAGCCATACTCAAATCTCCTAATGATGTGGACATCTTACAAAAGGGCCTCACTGAGACAGATGCCTGATGTCAAAGCCATGGCCTCAAGCTCAATGCCAAAAAGTGCATTCTCATCCCTTTTGGTAAAAACTCTGTACCCATGAACTACCACATAGGCAGTAGTCTACTTAACAGTGAAAGTGTGATAAGAGACCTTGGGACACAGGTGGACAGTAGTCTCTCCTTTAATAATCACATCACCACAGTAGTCATGAAATCCTTCTACACGGCACACCTCATTACAAAAGGTTTCTCATCCAGGAAAAAAGAGGTCTTTGTTCCCCTCTACTCATCACTCATTAGACCAATTATAGAGTACAATGCCCCTTTTGGTATGTACCTCACAAGACATCTACAACAACTGGTAAGGCCACAGAAATAC
The DNA here is from genome assembly GCF_019279795.1 of Protopterus annectens. Classification (NCBI taxonomy): domain Eukaryota; kingdom Metazoa; phylum Chordata; order Ceratodontiformes; family Protopteridae; genus Protopterus; species Protopterus annectens. The sequence goes on along the minus strand of NC_056729.1, from coordinate 43,531,168 downwards.
CTCGCAAAGAGGATTACCGGCATCAAACAGATGACCTATGCAGACCGTCTCAAAAACTCCAGCTTTACTCTGTCGCATATCGCCTACTCAGAGGCAATCTCTGCCTAACATACAAAGCTAGGTCAAACCCGGAGCTGTTTGACATGCTCCACGTAAAGAAATCCCAATCCCTCCGAGCTACACGCTCTAGGGACCTAAACCATGTCACCACAATAAACAGAACATGCTGGAGGGATAGATTCCTATCCTAGAGACTTCCCATACTCTGGAACAAACTACCTATCTATATCAAACAAATCTCCTCATTAGCACTCTTCAAGAAAAATCTTGATTATTGGATGTGAGATAGGAAATTCACCCCGGGGATCACTTCTGTGGCTCTGCTTGACAGGGGCACAGGAAAATAATTTTCTTGGGTGGCAAAAGCCAGGGTACCATTTGGCTAGGCTTATATAGGCCCTAGGGTGAATAGCCTAGTACCTACCTATGAACCTATGGTGTACAAAAGTAAGTTTATTGTCAATGGTAATACCTAACAGTTTAGCATGAGATACAGATTCAATTTCTATATTGTTTTGGGAGAAAATAGGAAAGTTGGATGAGAGAGGTTTTGCTGCAAAGAAGAGAAGCTTTGTTTTTTGGCATTAAGGAGTAGTTGACATTTGCCTAGCCAGGCTTCAGTTGCAGAGAAGGTATCTAGTGTTATTTCTTGGAGGTGTTTTAGGTTATTTAAGGAGGAGATTATGATAGCATCATCAGCGTATTGGATAATAGTACTTAGGGGAGTAGTGTGAAGGTTGTTGTTAAAGATGTTGAACAGTAAAGGTCCAAGTATTGACAATTTGGTACCCCAGTTTGGTTTGGTTGATAATCAGATAAAGTATTTTGCCATTTTACTCACTGTTGCCTGTTTGCAAGGTAGCTATTAAAACCCTGGTGGATAGGTGGGGTGCAGCCAATATTAGAAAGGTGTTGAAGACGTTTTTTGTGTGATATTGTATCAAAAGCCTTTAACAGATCTAGTAGTATTACAGAAGTAATATTACTAGTCTCGATGGATTTATGCACAGTATCCATGAAGGAGATTAGTGTGGTGTTTGTACTATGTGATGGGCATAAGCCATGTTGGATGGGGGTGAGTAGGTTGTTGTATGGGAGATGGTGCATTAGTTGTTTATGATTGCCTTTTTCAAGGAGTTTGGATTGTGGGGAGAGGATAGAGATTGGTCAATAGCTAGTGGGTTCATTTGATTTTCCTCCTTTGTGAAGTGGGGTGATAATGGATTTTTCCACAGTTTGGAAACATAAGATTCTGTAATTGAACGGTTGATCAGAATGCTAATGGGATAGGCTATGGCCTCAGCAATGAGTTTTAAGTATTCTGTTGGGAGGTCTTCAGAGAAGAGAGCATGATTTCAATTTTTTGAAGAGTTTCTGGATTTCTGATGTTGGTATGGGTTGCAGTGAGAAGGGGGTAGATGATGTAGTGTCGCTTTGTTAAAGGGGACAAGATTTGTCTAATAGGGGAGGAGGTGATGAATCTAAGGGAGGGATGATTTTTGTGGGATGGAGATGGACTGGAGTTTGAAATTCCTAGGGTGGGGGGTGGAGGAAGTAGAATCTGTTATTAGTTTGTGCATGCTATCTATGAAATGTGAATTGAGCATAGTGGCTATTTGCAAAGGTGTTTTGTCTGGGCATGGAGATGGATTTTGTTTTGTGTGAGGGGTAAGGAAGTTTGTGATACTTTTCCAGAATTGTTTTGGGTTATTTCTATGGTTAGTTGGTTGGAGAAATAGTTATTTTTGTCGGCACGTATTAGCTTTTTAGCTTTGTTTCATAACTGTATCTAAGTAGGTTAGATTAATTTGTGTTGTTATGCCATGCTTTGCAGGCATTGCCCCTGTTTTGTAAGAGTTATTTAGTGGCTTTTGTGAGCCAGGGAGCATGGTTAGATCATGCTCTTTTAGTGCGAAGGGGGGCAGGGCTGTTGAGGGTGTCAAAAATATCTTGTTGAAATAGTTTATGGAATCATCCAATTAGAGAGTTTGTAGTAGGTGACAATCTGAGAGTTTTAGAATGTTGATAAATTCTTGTTGAAAAAAAAGTGTTGTAGATTTCTAGTGTTTTTGTGCTTATGAGATTTGGATATCTGTGGAGTGGCTCTATACGTGCAAATGGGCAAGGGGTCGCTGAGTGTATTGGTCTTGGGATATGTGTATTTAAATGAATCTGAGACTAAGATCCAGTCAAGGGTGTCTCCTGGTGTATTACTATTGGAGCATTTTGGTAGGTTTGGTGATGAGCTGGGTGAAATTGTAGGGGTTTACGCTGTTTGTTAGGGAGTCAGTTATTAAATCTTGCCAACTGATATTTATATCTCCCATAATGATAGTCTCATGACTGATATTTTCTCACAACCAGACAAGGATGTCCTCATGAGTTTGGATGTTTTGTCCTGGTGGGATATATAGACTAGCAATGCATATTTGTTTAGATTTATTAATTTGGAGTATTCCTATCAGAATTTCAGCATTTGAAAAGGCTGGGGTGTTTTCTGAAGGGTAGTATGGTTAGAGAGTCAGCAGAGCTTAGGGATACCCACCTCCTTTTTAGTAATTGTATCAATTCCTTAGCAATATTATAACCTGGATGTGCTATTTCAATGTCTTGGATTTCGGGGTTTAGCCAAGTTTGGTGACCGCTAGGATGTCTGGGGTGGGTTTGTGTTAGCCAAGCAGAAATTCTGTAATTTTGTTACAGATACTACATATATTTATATGTACCTATAAATATAGTACATATATTTATAGGTACCAAGAGGAGGTTCTTGGGATGTGGTGTATGGTTGAGGGTAGTAATGTCTGAGGGTCCTGGGTTGGGGTGGATGTCCCCACGCAGGGATATTCTGTATTGGATGTAAGGGGAAGTATTTTGGCAGAATGTATTTTTTGTTATAAGTTATTACACAGTAGTAGGTAGTTTTATTTATGGTGGTATAGGGCAAGATTTTTAGTTTAAAGAGATGGCTGAAATGGAATTCTAGTAGGCTGGGTGATATATTATGGAAACTGTGTAAAGGTTTGTCAATGCTTGAGGGAAAAGTGGAGGATGTAATAGCTATGGGCTATAATGCATTTTTAGGGGAGGTAATAAGAATTAGTAAACTGAGGGTCAGAGTTAGAACCACATTATGTAGTGGAACATGTAGTGAAAGACATAGTTGTAGGATGGGTTATGAAAGTTTCTGCTGTGAGCAGGGATGCTAAGGGTGGATATTGGGAGAAGAGAGGAGGAGAAGGTTAGTAAAGTGGGTGGGTGCTGTTAGAAGTGGAGTGCGTGTGCCTATGTAGTATGATTGCACGGTGTGGATTGACCTTGTGAAATGTGATTGGTGGAGGTAGAGTGACCAGTATATGTAAATGTGAGGAATGCAGGGATGGGTTGGAAAGGGAGTACGGTAGGGGAGCAGAGTGAGCCCGGAGGGCAAACGGAGCAGGCAGAGCCAGCCCAACAACAGCTGCAAGGGAAAACTATCAGCTTGAGATGGTTTTTAGGTGAGCAAATGGCATCTTACTAATTACCAGGGAATTCTTATTTCCATTTAATTGTTTGGTTGTTTTAATACTTTTGTTTTAGAACAGAGCTATAATGTGTTTCGTAAGCAGCACATAAGCTGGGAGACAATGATTTAGTGAAGGTCTCTTTGAGCAACTGCTTGATTTGGCTTTATCCATATTAGGATAGCCCTGTCAGATTGGGGTTATACTGCCACCTAGTGGCAGAACAGTGGTCAAGGCTAGGAGTGGGGAAAAAGGATAGACACTAACAACCATTGTTCCTATGAGTGTGCATGCCACTTGTAATAGTAAGTTGCCACTCAAAAGGAATATCATAAATAACCAGGAACTGCCACAGGCCATAGCAAACACCTACAGCTGGCGTGAGGGGGCAGACATGCAGTGAGAGTGCGGCTGTTCAAACTGAAAAATAAAAGGTGGGTTTTAAAAGGATATCAGGGGTGTAAAAAAACAGACAAGCAGGTTATTTGAAAGGTGTGTTTACAGTGAGGGATGTAGATACAAAAAATAGGCAGTTTGGAGAAGGAATAGCAGAGAGAGCAACTGTTACATGTGCGGCTGTAAACAGTAGCAATAAATTATATAAATATAAACTAGCAGTTATAGATATATGCAACAGTGTCTTTGTTACTATATAATCCAAAAGTATCTGCCTGTTGTATCATATATCAGGACAGTTGCATTGAAATTTAAAAGCGTAGAAGACCCAGAAACACAATCACAGTTTATGAAAATGAGATACAATACTTTACTTAACCCATCGTGTTTGGATAGCCCTGTGGGATTGGTGTTATACTGCCACCTAGTGGCAGAACAGTAATCAAGGCTAGGAGCGGTAAAAAGGAAGGACACTAAAGTAACCTGGGAGGCAATGATTTAGTGAATGTCTCCGTGAGCAACTGCTTGATTGGGCTTTATCCATGTTAGGATAGCCCCATGGGATCTGTGTTATATTGCCACCTAGTGGTAGAACAGTGGTCAAGGCTAGGAGTGGTAAAAGGCAGGGCACTAATGGCCAGTGTTTCTGTGATTGTGCATGCCACTTGTAATAGTAAGTACAATGCAAAAAGAATTGCACGCCACTTGTAATAGTAAGTACAATGCAAAAAGAATATCAGAAATACCCAGGAATTGTCATAGGAAACACCTACAGTTGCTTTAAAATTAGGCATTCACTCCTGTACTGTAGGATCTGTTGGTCCTTTTGGTGAGCAAAGAGTTAGCAGGTAGAGCTTGAGTGAGACCATTTGGAAGGAAGGAACAGATCTGCAGCGAGAGAGTGGTTGTTCAGAGTGGTGTGCACACAGCACCAAGGGACAAGGGGAGCATCCACTATCTATGGTGTTATTTTAAATTATTATCCATCAATGCAGTCAAGTCAGTCTGGAGAAACCATCCAGGAGAGATGAACATACACCTAGCAGTGCTTTATTAATGGTCATTTTTGGTCTGCTGTCATTATTAACATTACATGCTGTATAGCATGAAGCGAGTGACATAAGGGTAGAGAAGGCTTAAGAGAGGGACAGCAGGCTTATGAAAAGCAGAAAAATGTTAGCTAAATATGTGATAGCAGTGGGGATGGATGTCACTTCAGATGCTCTTTTTGGGGCAGTAATCAATGTATCTCCATGAAAAATCATAACTTTGATAAATTTTAGTATATGGGTGATTAAATATATATCATACACATATATTGTCACACTAAGAAATGAGAGATACATCTGGAATCAAACCCTTGAAGATATTGTTAAAAAAATCAGTTAAGTGGTTTATGTCAACACTTCACAGAGGAATTTGCATTTTGATACATTCAGCAGTCTAAAGAACTGTCAGAGTAAATGCTTCAAAGTACTACTTTTACTATAGTTTAACTCTGTGTTACTCTAGCACAGAGTTTAAGCAGCATTGCACAGAGGTAACTGGACTTGTGTGGCAGATGGCAAAAACTCACCAGATTTTGCCATAGGACATGAACAGCCATTCACCACCACTCAGCATTGGTGTGCAATGCCAAACTCCGTGCAAATGCAGAGGACAAAAAGTGACGGCTTTATTAGGGGCCATTTCTGGTGTGTGTGGTGTGTGATTTTTTTTTCTTAACAAGATTAAAGGTGTGAAAATGGGGTAGATAGGAAAGTGATGAAGTGGGGTGCAAGCATGAAAGAACAAAGAGGAAGCAGATACAGACAAACAGGACAAACAAGACACAGGAATGGTGATGGATACAAAGGTTGGGGGGGCGTCATGACTGGAGATAGGTAAGGGACGTCAAGCACATGCCCATCAAGCATGGGAACAGTGAGAACCTAGTCTTCACCTTTAGAACTGCCGTCACTGTCCCCTTCCTTGGCTCTCTGTGGGGTTGTTTGATGTGGGGGTCTTTTTTGCATTCTAAGGAGCAACTTCTCCACACAGCTGAGGTGGGCAGCAATTCCAGTATCTATTACCTTATGCACCATCCCTGGCAGCTCCTGGAGGGTGATATTTTCAGTTGGTTGTACAAGTGTGTCTAATATATTTAGTGCAATGATTGATCACACAACCATTTCTGAATATGTCTGCAGAAATGCAGCTCTGTCTTCTTATTTATTTATTTGTCATTTGTTAACCTGGTTAGTCCAACTGAGCCAGTGGCCCATTTTCAGTGGAGACCTGAGGAGAAAAGCTCCAAGTTACAATACAAGACAATGCAGTTTGTGAAAACATTTCAAAAGAAAAGATATACATTACAAGAAGTGCAAAGTTTAGACAGACTAGAATAAAAAGAGAAAAAAGTAAATTATAATGCTTAGTAAAAAAAAATAAATGTTTTGTTGTAATTACAGGCAGAACTACAGATGAGTACACACATTTGAGGTTACACTTTGGAAATGTCTGATATTATGTAGGAAGATGTATGTTGGAGAGACAATATAGTTGTTATTGCTGCTGTCTTCAGAGAGCAACAAATTATTGGAAAAGTAGGCAGAGTCATAGGTTACAAAAGGAGTCAATGAAGACAGCTTAGACAGCAATAAGAGAGATAGCAAAGAGGTGTGAGGTCTCTTTGTATTGTGTTCATTCTTCCCTTATCCCTGCTGCAATCTCATATATGCAGTCTATAGTACATTTTGTATCATTTCCTTTAAATGTGTGATAATACATAACAGTGAACAACAGTTTTCAACAACGGCAGGAGAGATTTGCTATTAGTGAACAAAAATGATAAATGTGTTGTGTTTTTTTTTCTTTTAAAAGCTCACTGAAGTTAGTTACACACTTTGGAATTGTATCCTCACTGACATACTGACTGCAGTGAAAGTTGTCTGAATTGCTGTTATGTTTTCCTTCTCTTCCACACTAATCATTCACAGTTGCAAGCCATTAGTAACTAACAAGTGTAGAGCCTTCATCATGTTTACAGCTGCTACACAAAGTCAAAATTTTATTCAGAAATTCTAATGAGTTCACACCTCATTTGCATCTTCACAGTGCTCAGAGGGCTGAATCTATGCTATAAAAAGGTAACCGCATAGCTAGAGAACTTGAAGGTAAGGAGACTTGCATACTTGGCCAAAACAGAAGATTAGTATTCCTCTAAAGGAGATTTATCTGCAGAGAAGACATAATTTTGTTAGGGCATGTTTGTATTTTTCAAGTACATTCTAGATTTTGTAAAATATTGCACATGTATTTATATATCCAGAAGAAAATGGAACTTTTATCTATATGCAGTTCTTATACTTCACTGTTTACATAGGCATTTTTGGCAGGAATTTACATTTTTGAGATATACTTTCAACACAGCTAAATTTTTAAAATTTGATTTTTCAATGTTCTGTTATTGGAGAGCAATGTAATCTACATGTTGCTGACACTGGTGTTATGCTTTCTGACAGGGCACAGGGCAACCTCAAAAGGAGGGGTGGGTACAGTGAAAAGTGACTGGCATTCATTGACTTTTCTGTTTAAAATGTGTACACATCCTGGTAATAGTGTGGAAAGCATATATACATTACTCCTGTGGTATTCACTGGTTTGTACAAACTTTCATTTGTTTGGTGTTTTAGGGGGTGGAGGAGCCACCTAGCATTCTGTCATCCAAAATGAAAAGTGTGTTTCAAGTGTTTTTCTTTTGAAAATGTTTAGGCATCCTGATATTTCCATGGGAAACAGATAAACACTACTAATGTCATACTCCCTGGTTTGTTCAAAACCTTTGTGTATGAAGGGGAGGTGGGACAACCAACTAACCTTCAATTGTACTAAATGAAAAGTGTATTTCAGGTGCTTAATGTTGACAAAAGGGCACACAGACTGATTATTAGTTTTTGTTAGAAATACATTAGTTATGAGATATTTATTTGTTTTATCCTTCTCTGCTTTATGTTACATAGGACTATGGCACCCAAGCCTACAAATCCATGAAAACTGCTTTCAGTGATGCAGAAAATGATTTCATAATACAGGGTCTGAGAAGGCATGGAGCCTTTCTGCTTTACAGAGCCTCTCGAGATATGGCTGTCAGAAATGAGATTTGGAGCCAGTTAGTCAACTATGTCAATGCAGTTGGTGGTCTCAGCCAAAATTATGATCAGGTGTGGCATCTGGCTACTGATATCATTTCATTAGCCCAGAGGTGGGCAGCTACAGTTGTCTTAGAGCAGCTGGCTATGGATTGTGATCCTGCTATTGAGTGACCACTGACACCAAATGAGGAGTTCCTGTCCACTGTCAGAGATCCATACACTTCATAGGATCATAGGTGGTTACTAGGCTAATGACCCTAAGGCCCTTACAGGCCTAGACATGTTTTACTCCTCTTTCCACAATCAGCACCTATCACCCCTGTCCAAGAGGGACATAGTTGGAACCCCTGGGGTGAACTTACAGTTACCCATCCAATCATCCAGATTGTGTTTAAAAAGGGCCAATAAGGTGCTTTGATTGACATAAAACAGGAGTCTGTTCCAAAGGTGTGGTAACTTCTGGGAGATGAATCTGTCTCTCTAGTAACTTCTATTAATGTCACATACCAGGTTAAGGCCATTAGAGTGAATAACCCATGTACCATTTGACTTACGGATATGTAGCATTTCCAATAAAGCAGGGTCAAAGATTGCCTTATATGCAAGGCAGAGATTGCCTCTGAGCAGTCTGTATGAAACAGAATAAAGTGACAGTGATTTCAGATGATCCTCATAGGACAGATGCTGAAGATCTTGAATTTTCCTTATGAAGAACCTTTGTGGCCTTTTCAGTTGCTGCAGGTGCTTGAAAAGGTACATACCAAAATAGACACTGTACTCCGTTATTGGTCTGATGAGGGAAGAGTACAGGGAGGTTAACCTTCTTTTTTTCTGGAGGCAATGCCCTTACTTATGAGCTGAGCAATATAGAATGCTCTTCTTACCACTGTGGAGACATGGTGATCAAAGGTAAGGTTGCTGTCAATCTGTAGGCCTGTCTTTCACCACTGAGTGTGCACTTAGGGTGTTGTTATTGATGTCATGTGTGCATCAGGAACATCACTCTTACTAAAAGGGATGCTATACATTTTTTGCCTTGAGTTTAAGGCCATGACTTTGACACCAGTCATTTGTTTGTGTAAGACCCTCTTGTAGGATGTTGACATCATTTGGAGATTGCATAGTCGCTCCCAGTTTGCACTCATCAGCAAACTTTGCCAGCCACAAACCTTTAGTTTTAGCTTTGACTTTAGAGAAATAGATTCAAAACAGTAGAGGTCCCAGGACTAATACCCATGGAACACCACTGGTTATAGGTCTACTGTTGAAGGTAGATTCCCCTATTTTGACTATATGGGTTCTATCAGTGAGCCACTTAGTGATCCATCTAATGATATACTAGTTGATACCTAGCTGGGTGAGTTTGTCAATTAAGCCTGAGTGGGAGACACTCCACCGGATTCACCAATCTTCCGTGCAGGACTAGTTTAGTGCTGCACGAAAGTGGCAGTTTAGGAGGATGACAGCGCGCCAAGCAAATTAATGAAGGCACGCTGCCTGACCTCCTAATCGTACATGGAGCGTGGACGAGTGCAGGGGGCATGTCTGAGAGCAGAGCCCTCAGAATAAACATGCCCATGCAAAGTAGAACAGCAGAAAATGTAAATAAATGAGCGAGACCGCTCATAGGTGTCCACATATCCCCACCAACAGTCCCCCCATGTGTACAACAGCAACAGGACATAAAAATAAAAAGAAGTAACCCCTGTATTTACTTCTAAAACTCTGAGTACAGTTAACCATAGGTGCGCAGGTGTGCCCATCGCTTAGCTACTGTTAAAGCAGCATAAATGGCTGAAGAGGATAACAAGGAAAATATAGCAAATGAAGCAGCACAGCAATAGTGTAGTAGTCAGAGCATCCGCCTGAACGAGGAGGCATTCCTGGCTTGAGTCCCACTGCAACACATACCATTTTCCATGTGAAATCTGTATACGAACATTTATTTACATTTTATTGCTGTATAACCTACTAAATAACATTTAAATGTGAACTTGAGTACTGCATGAAATGCACATGTGAAGAGTCAGTACCATAATGAATAAGTCAGCAGTAAGCAGGCGTAAGCACAGATAAGCAGTAGTAAGCATATGTAAGCACTAGTAAGCGTGTGCAAGTGCTTTTGGGCAGAGTGAAGCATCGCCGACACAGATCAAGCAAAGGAGATGCTAACTGCATGTAAGACACTGTGACCGGAAGTCAGCATTACTAACTTCTGTGCAAACCCGCTTACAACAGCTTGAAAGTGCCTTAAGCACACCGTATCCAACAGCCGGTGTCATGTGTGACTCTGTGTACACTAACGGAGTCAGTCGTAGGTATCGCAAAGCATACGTGGCACACAAAGTTGGCCGGTATGCACACGAAACACAGTATCCAGAAATACCAGTCAACATTACCGGATATGTAGCTAAAGATTTAGAGGTATATGTGTTTGTATGAATACCCATAACTATATAGATATATACCTCCCCCTCTCTGTAGTACAAATGTATACATACATAGACAGACATATAAATAAATACCCACATATACATATATACATATGCAGACACCCATACATCCACATGTCGTTAGATATATATACAGCAATATATATATATATATATATATAGGTTCATAGGTTCATAGGTTAGTACTAGGCTAACTTCCCTTGCGGGCCATTTTAAGCCTAGCCAATTACCCCATGACAGAATGCTTGTGTTTCAAAGGTAAGCACCTTAACCATTACGCCAACCTCCCTATATATATATATATATATATATACATACACACATATATGCAGACTTATATATATCTGTGTGTGTGTATATATATGTGTATATATATATATATATATATATATATATATATGTATATATATATATATATATATATATATATATGTGTGTGTGTGTGTGTGTGTGCGTAGCTATACACAGATATATAACTATGATAAGATACAGCACCTAAGAATGACATATGTTCACAGGCCATGCCAATGGAGGTGAGGGGTCCAAGCAAGAAACGTGTAACACGTAGTATGAACCCCCCCCCCAAGCCGGACAGGGGAAACATACAAACAAACCCACAAACAATGTAAACAATCCACTGTTCCCCAGACCACAGGCAGGATACAACCGGGGGGGTGTACACAGTGGACCCAAGAAGTCTAATCTTGGAACAGAGAAAGGAACATCCCTTGCGTGACACCCCAAAAATTGTCTTGTTATAGGAGGAAGCCTGTATGATGACCTATCAAGGAGGGGCGTGTACATACCTGGACTACAAGGGTGGGAAAGCCTGATGACTCATGGGTTGAGACAATGTACGAGATGGGTCCCGTGAAGTGGAGAGTGGGCAATGTGTAGTGGTGTGTTTAGACCTGACCTGCACCAAGAGTTAGGATGAGTGCTGTAGAGGAGATGCAGCTGGGGGAACTATGGTTATGTAATTATGGGTCTAGGCATGCAGGTGTTTGCTGGAGTGGGTCTATTTGGACAGCCCCAAGGATGTAGGCAATAGTAATGTAACCACTCAATATTTTACTGATGAATTGCTATAATAACCAACACAAAACGACCAGTGAAAAACAGGTCTACTTTCCAAATGCACTTTTAATCAAAGAACACACTTCTCTTAGTGCCTCAGCCGTAGCCTTTACAGAGTAAAAACTTTCTTTGTTAAAAAACATCTTATTTATACAATTTCTATTAATCAATTAGCAATCATATTACAACAATTATTCAATTCTCTTCTTAAAGTTAAAAAACATTATATAAAACTTTGCCAATTGCATTCTTTGTTCATACCCTTAGGTATAAGTGTGTCATATTTCATTATTAAAATAGACTCCTTCTGTCTTAATACATATTTTAATAGCTCTACATTACCATATTGTAATGTTACTTGCTCCAGCACTGTTACTTTCATAGTTTTTATTTCACCTTTATGTTCTTTATTAAAGTGTTCAGCTACAGGACTGAGAATTTTATTATTTCTAATGTCTCTCACATGCTCTTTTATTCGTTCTGCCAAAGATTTTTTTGTTTCCCCTATACAGCATTTATTACAAGAGCACATTATAGCATAAATCACACCTTTACTATAACAGGAGTACGTTCCCAATGTGTCAAATTTCTTTCCCCCTATTTTTCTCTATTTTTGTTGTTATATGCTGGCATACAGAGCATTTACCACAAGGAAATGTTCCTTTCATTTCCACATTCTCCAACATTTTCTCTATCGGTCTTCTATATTTTGCATGTACCAAAAAATCCTTTAAATTTCTTCCCCTTTGGTAAGATATTCCTAACTCTATTCGTGATAATGACTGAACATCCCTTCTAATTTGTTTCCAATATTCCTTAACCACCTCTGTCAATCTCTGAGAAAATAAACTATATTTGGTAACAAAGAACATATTCTCCTTCTCAGATGTCATTTCTACAACTTTTTTTCTTCCTTCTTTAGGTCCACCTACGTTAGCTCTTATCATTCCTTGTTTTTTATTAAATATTTTCTGTAAGCTACCATACACATTATCCATCTTATAACCTCTAGATATAAACATCACAGCCACCCCCTGAGCCTCTTCATATGCTTCTTTTATATCACTATTCAATCTTTTAATCCTAAGCATTTCTCCATATGGAATAGATTATATTGTGTGGTTGGGGTGACATTTCAAAAGGATGATGTTACTTCCGGTCCACAGAGGAGTAGGAGCATTATCTCAGGGGAGAGCGGAGCGTCTTCGTATGATGAAGAAGAACAAATAAATGATAATTTTCCGAATTTACAGGGAGCAGCAAATCCAGAATCCTTTCGGAAGACCTTCAGAGGATCCAATGAACCAAATTATACCACCAGGAAGCGAGGTTGGCAGGGACCAGATCGGAACAGAGACCCAGGAGAGGGACGCTTCAAGAGAAGCAAATGGACTGTGTAAACAGGTAGAAAATACTATTACAGAGGAATATGTTGTGAATCTATCTGATTATGTGTTGAATGAGACAGAAATATCAGTTTTAAATAGGGGTATTAAGTTTATACTGACAGTTTTACCCAGAATGTATGAAGTGAAGGGTGAAATATATAATTTGGTGCATAAAATGTGTTTAAAGGAGTATTTCTTTCATATGCAAAATGATGAAAGAAATGTATATAATGAAACATCAGATTCCGATAGTAATAATGATTTTTATTTTTCATGTGAATCGGAGACTGAAATAAATGCTTACAGTTTATTGGATACAAGTAAAATCAAGTCCAACAGTACTTTTATGCCACCGAATAGGAATTCATTCATTCAAAGTTTTGATAAAGCAGTTAATTTGATAATTGATGGAGAACTTAATAAGTTTAAAAATCAGGAGAAGGAATATAATTTAACAAGGAATGAGTGGATTAAATTGCAACATCTGAGTAGGAATAATGAAATAATCTTTAAACCATCAGATAAGGGGGGTAAATTAGTAGTAATGAATTCTAAGGATTATTATGCAACACTTAAATGATCAGAAGGTATATAGTAGAATAGATATATCAAGTTTAATACGAGCACAAAATGAGTTTCAGAAGTTATTAAATAAAGGTGTAAGATTACATTATTTTACAACATATGATATAACACATAAACTTAAAGTTAGGAGAAGTACAATAGCAAAATTCTTTTGTGTTCCAAAAATTCATAAAGACCCAGTAAAACCACCTGGCCGTCCTACAGTGTCAGCTACAGGTTATTTCACATATAATTTAAGTTGTCTACTGCATGAAATTTTAGTGAAGGAAGTAATGAAGTTGGCATCCTATATTAAGGATTCTTTTGATTTTTTGAGTAAAATTGAAGATGTGATATGGGATGAGAATATGTATTTTATAACAGTAGATGTAGTGAGTTTGTATACCAATATATCACATACTTTGGGTCTTGAAGCTACACAATACTTTCTAGGGGATAGTCCCAAGACTCAGTATATTAAAGAATTGCTGGATTTTTGTCTTAAGAACAATATGTTTGAATTTGAAGGCAACCTATATAAACAAAATATAGGTACAGCAATGAGAGCGGCGTTTGCCCCAGCATATGCTAATTTATTTATGGGGCTTATGGAGAATATACATATTTATAGAAGTGAATTTTTTAGAAAATATGCAATAAAATATTATCGATTTATAGATTACTTAATTTTTATTTGTAAAGGGGGAGAAGAAATTTCATCTGGGTTTATAGAGTATTTAAATGTTAATGAATTTGGTATTACATTTGATGGTATTCAAAGAGGTACAAGGATACATTTTTTGGATATTATACTCAGAGGTGATAATAATAGAAAAATACATACCAATATATATAGAAAGTTTAACCACATAAATTTGATGTTAAATGCCACAAGTTGTCACCCCAAGCACACAATAGAATCTATTCCATATGGAGAAATGCTTAGGATTACAAGATTGAATAGTGATATAAAAGAAGCATATGAAGAGGCTCAGGGGGTGGCTGTGATGTTTATATCTAGATGTTATAAGATGGATAATGTTTATGGTAGCTTACAGAAAATATTTAATAAAAAACAAGGAATGATAAGAGTTAACATAGGTGGACCTAAAGAAGGAAGAAAAAAAGTTGTAGAAATATAGTTTATTTTCTCAGAGATTGACAGAGGTGGTTAAGGAATATTGGAAACAAATTAGAAGGGATGTTCAGTCATTATCACGAATAGAGTTAGGAATATCTTACCAAAGGGGAAAAAATTTAAAGGATTTTTTGGTACATGCAAAATATAGAAGACCGATAGAGAAAATGTTGGGGAATGTGGAAATGAAAGGAACATTTCCTTGTGGTAAATGCTCTGTATGCCAGCATATAACAACAAAAATAGAGAAAATAGGGGGAAAGAAATTTGACACATTGGGAACGTACTCCTGTTATAGTAAAGGTGTGATTTATGCTATAATGTGCTCTTGTAATAAATGCTGTATAGGGGAAACAAAAAGATCTTTGGCAGAACGAATAAAAGAGCATGTGAGAGACATAAGAAATAATAAAATTCTCAGTCCTGTAGCTGAACACTTTAATAAAGAACATAAAGGTGAAATAAAAACTATGAAAGTAACAGTGCTGGAGCAAGTAACATTACAATATGGTAATGTAGAGCTATTAAAATATGTATTAAGACAGAAGGAGTCTATTTTAATAATGAAATATGACACACTTATACCTAAGGGTATGAACAAAGAATGCAATTGGCAAAGTTTTATATAATGTTTTTTAACTTTAAGAAGAGAATTGAATAATTGTTGTAATTTGATTGCTAATTGATTAATAGAAATTGTATAAATAAGATGTTTTTTAACAAAGAAAGTTTTTACTCTGTAAAGGCTACGGCCGAGGCGCTAAGAGAAGTGTGTTCTTTGATTAAAAGTGCATTTGGAAAGCAGAGCTGTTTTTCACTGGTCATTTTGTGTTGGATGTAAGCAATAGTGTTCATTGGGCAGAGCCACCGCCCAACGAGCAGCCACTCCTGCTACGAGTCCCACTGCAGCACAGTCTATTTTACATGACAAAGAACGGAATAACCAGATGTAGATGTAAATATGTAGAGGTATGTGTGTTTATATATACCCATAACTACATGGAGATATACCTCTCCCTCTCCGTAGTAGAAATGTATACATACATAGACAGAATATATATATAAATACCCACATATAGATATATACATATGCAGACACCCATACACCCATATGTCATTAGATATATATATATATATATATATATATATATATATATATATATATATGTGTGTGTGTGTGTGTGTGTAAATATACATATATATATAGCTAGGATATGATACAGCAGTTAAGAATTACATATGTTCACAGGCCATGCCAATGGGGGTGAGGGGTCCAATCAACAAATGTGTAACACGTAGCATCAACCCTCCTCCCCCAAGCTAGACAGGTGAAACATACAAACACACAATAAAAGTAAACACACCACTGCTTCCCAGACTACAGGCAGGATAGTACCAGTGGGAGAGACCCGCCAAGTCTAATCTTGAAACAAAGACAAGAATGTCCCTTGTGGGACACCCCAAAAATTCTATGATTTTCGGGTTTCCAGCCATTATACAGATGTCCAATGGCAGGCCACACGTGTTCTCGGTCTAGAAGGTTGGGGAAGCCTGATAATCCATGGGGAGAGACAACATAAGTGATGGGTCCCGAGAAGTGGGGTGTGGGTAGTGCGTACTGGTGTGGCCAGAACTGACCAGCACCTGGAGTAAGGAAGAGTGCAGAAGAGGATGTGTGGTTTGGGAACTATGAGTATGAAATTATGGGCCTAGCTGTGCAGGTGTTGGCTGGAGTGATTCTATGTGGACTGCCCCAGGGATGTAAGCAATAGTGTGCATTGGGCAGAGCTGATGCCTAACGAGCAGCCAGGCCCGGAACGAGTCCCACTGCAGCAAAGTCTAGTTTATATGGCAAAAAAACGGTATAACCAGATGTGTTGTTGCAAACCCACTAAATTACACCAAAGAACACTTGGTCGCAACACCCCACTGTAGGCATGTAAGCTGAACTAATTGGCATCACAAGGTATTATTGCTGTGATGCTGTCCTCACCCCCACCCAGGGGTGTGATTGTCCAGACCTACCCCCAAATGCAGGGTATATACACAGCTGTCGCTGTAGAAGAAATGGCCAGCTGTGAACCATCCCATCAGCCATCCTACACATCCCTGGATATGTCCCACTACTATCAGCCCCTCTGTGTGGCGCAACAACACCACTTACCTATTGACCCCTATTGCATTCGTAGTAATGTCCACAGTCACAAGTAGGTGACACCCTCCACACAACTATAGTGGCATAATCTGGGACCCCCAACCCAGGTGTATTACCGCAGCTGTCCCAGACTACAAATGTAAAATCACATGAAAGGAAAACCTAAGCATACTTGGATAACCACCTGGCGAAGTCCGCCACCCCCAACACTCCAGAACCCTACACCAACTACTGACACTGACACCTCCTGTCCTGCCTCGCATACATATCCCAACACCTGCAAACCTGCACTACCGCTCCCCACCAATCAGTCGAATGGCCTGCTATACAGTTAAAATGTCCCCCCCTCCACCTACCCACCTACACCTCCACTATTCACATCTACTCTACAACACAGGTATGGCATAACTAAACCTAACCCGAAAAACCTGAGTGTAACCTAATCAGAAATGCTAAACTGGAATTCCACTTAACTTTACACTGGCCTTCGTGAACAGTCATACCTGACATGTACACCTGACTTAAGCATGTATAAAACCAACATGTACATGAAGTAGTGCGAGGGTATGCGGCAGCAAGTGGGAGTATGCCTGTGTGGGTGGCTATAAGCATTGCCTACACAGATTAAGCAAAGTAGAAGCTAACTGGTTTAAGAAACTGTAACCGGAGGTTAGCAGTGCTTTCCATCGTGCAAACCCACGTGTTCTGCCCAGCAAAAAAATAAACTACCTCTGCAAGGCTCGAACTCAGGACCTTGTACACTATAGTCACAGTAGTCAACCACTTAGCCATCACAGCAATACAGATGAATGAGGTATCAGCAAACTGATCCTCACCACAGGAAAATCAAACCAAACATGTGAACTGAATCTATGCAGTGTGTAGTGGTATAACTTGCTATGTAACATAAATATGTGAATTGGAGTACTGCAGTAAGCATAGATGTGAGGTGTTATTGTAATAAAGTGTAGAAGTCCCCAGGTCCCTATATGTACACATGAATCATGGATACCAGACATATATATAACCTATAATGAAGAATAAATCACTGCCAAAAGGCAACTACAGTGCAAATTAACTATTAAGTAATGTAAACCGCAGCACAGCTCAAGTTAGTAAGAGTAAGCAATGTGTAGGGGAACCAATCCAATCTGCCTATCGATATACCCCTTTAAGGACTGCCAACGTTAGATAAGCAGGTGTGCCCATAGCTTAGCCTCTTCAAACCTGGCCAATCACAGAAAAGTGTGGGTAATTGGCTGTATTTAAACCACACAAGCGGGAATACGTTCCATAACTGATTGTAGCTTCCTACTGCAAGCAGAATGGCTGGTGTGGGTGAAGGCACTCATTTTAGAGAGCAGCGCTTGGGCATCCAGGAATCAAAACTCATGGTATGGCCCCTGGTAAAACACCATGAGGAGAGACTACTGCAGGGCCACTACCAGTTCTCGCAGTATAAAACGGAGGCCTGGGACAGTCTTGCCTGTGACCTCATCAGTGCCACAGGTATCCCTCAGACTGGTAAGCAGGTCAGGCACCACCATGCTGACCTGAAGCGGTGGAGGGGGGATGTACTGGAACAGTCGATCCAGGAGTCTCGGCAGATGGGTAATGTCCCAGTACTGAGTAAGTACTCATTCCACTAAGTAGTTAAGAATTGCCTAAGTTGTGTATACTATGGATAGGTATGGCTAAATATTACTGTATTCCTCTGACAGCTGCAGATGTACGGGTTGCAAACCAGCAAGCCCATGATGCTAGGTTGCAAAGGCTGCGTCGCAAGGCAGGTTAGTGTTTCTCTGCATGTATTGTCATAACAAATAAATATAAGAGCCTTAGAAAGTTTTGTACCAGTAGGAATAAATGTGTAATATTCTGTGAATAAATGTATGACCCCTGGAGTGCTTTTGTTTACTCTTCTTTCATATGTAGTTGAACTGTTGCACACTATAAATAGTACTGTTGTATTAAGCAGTGTTACCCACGCTGTGGTATGCAGATAAAATGTGTATGAAGTTCTGTATAACAATGCTGGAAGTGCCAAGAGGTCAGTCATATTGTACAAGTGAGAGAGACTTAGAAAACAGTAGAAAGCTTCACATCAATTCCCTGATGGCACAGTGTACTGTAATGTTAACTATAATTTTGTTGTCACACACAGCAGGGGTTTGAATCCCGGGAAAATGAGTAAGTTGTATGCATAATCATACCCCAAAACTGTACAGATTTTGTTACAATATTCAGATAGAAAGCTGTATGCATAATTACACCCAACTGTACAGAATATGCTAGAATTTTCAGATAGTTGTATGCATATTCATACCCCACAACTGTTCCAGTCTGTCCAGCTTGTCCAGATAAATGGCCCATATCACCAGCCTGGTACCCTGTTCCCCTGAAAAAGCAGTGTGATGATCCCAGAAATGTAGGCAGCTGTTGATGACATATAACTGATAGTAAAACGTGTACATAGTCATAGAATGTATATGAAAACAAACCTGTCATTCTAGCACCTCACCCAAAGTGTATGAAAGCAATACTCAACATATGCTGCATTAACACCTGCATCTTGACACGCCTGTATGTAAGACACAGGTCACGTATATAATAATCTATAAACATACCAGTGTACAATAAAAGGCCATTGAGTAGTGTATAATACATGTAAGGGAAAGATCACTGCAGTGACTAAGAATGTTGTGAAAACTACAAGGATATATTAGTTAACTGAACTCTCTCTCTCATCCCTACCATATGTGGAAATAACCAAATGACACTCCGCAACTGGTATGTGTACACTCCAAACATTTGTTGGGACATATGTCCTAATGGTTTATAAATATTCACATTTGTTTTTATGCATGTACCATGTTAAAATACACCCATATTAGTGGCCTGTTGCCATCAATGAAACCTGCATGCTCTTGTAATGGCCACTGTTGTTCCATATATGCAGGTGTTCTGCTTGCTCTGCAACTGGGTTAAATCTGGTGTTTTGTATTAATGGGAATACCTATGCATGCTGTTATAACTAATTGTGAATGTTGTTGACTGTTACTAACCCATATCTGTCATAAACCTGCTACAACATAGCTCGTATGGGAAGGCCGGTCCCAGCGAACCCAGCTGTCTCACCTCAGCTGGCCATGACACCGGGCACCAGCACATCTGGGGCCCAGCCTGGGAACTCCTCCTCCATGGGCCCTGCGCCACCTTAGGTTGGAACCGCTGCAGGGGATGGGGCTTGCCCCCCCCCCTGGGAGTGGGTGCAGAGGGGAACCTGTCACCCGTCAACATGTCCAGGCTGTGGTGCGTAGGGAGCTCGATCTGGAGTTTTGAGACCAGCTATGTCAGCATGAGGGCCGAGTGGCGCAATTAGAGGGTGAGCCTGCCCCTCCTACATAGCCCCCAGTACAGTCACCTTTGTGGCCATGAAGGTGCAGTGGTGACTGCCCATGGGTGGGGACCTCAGTCCCACTGTCCCATTTGGGGGCTCATGGGCTTGCGACATCCAAACACCCCTCCCCGTCCAAGGTGTTTACCCCCCACATGTGTCATATACCGCCCCTGTATGCGTCTTGTTTGTCTTGTCTGTTAACCTACCCAACCTACCCCCCCAATTATACCTACTACCCCTCCCCAACATCCTACTCTCACCTGAAAAAAAAGGGCAATCTGTTCCAACAAAAATATCATGCCCCATACATAGCTGTCCATTTCGCACACGTGTCCATTGGACACATGTAATCTGGTCTAACTGGCATCACAATAAATTTATGTTGTTCTCACCCATCTCCCAAGGGTTTCAGGCTCAAAATCTACATCCAAATTCAGTGTATATGCACAGCTGTTCCTGTAGAAGAAATGGGCAGCTATGGACTTTTCCTACACCCGTCCTGCATATGCCTAGCTATTTCCCTTACTGTCTTACCCTCTTTCTGCCCCTTTTTCACCACTTTCCTATCAACCCTTTTTTCTTTTCTTTTAAAGAAATTAGCAGGGGGGGGGTAAGTGGGAGTAGGCACTTGTAAGCAGCATTAAGCGGGTTTAAGCTTGTTTCCGCGGGGGTAAGCTATGCCTACACAGGTTAAGCAATTTAAAAGAAACTGTAACCAGAGGTTAGCAGTGCTTATCTCTGCGCAAATCCACCCAAACCTGCATACAGCTGCTTTAAAGTGCCTTAATTGCTCTGTATCCAGCAGCCCGTGTTCTGCCCAGCAACAAAATAAATTGCCTCTGCAAGGCTCGAACCCAGGACCCTGCACTCCATAGACAAAGTGATTTACCACTAAGCCATGACAGATACAAAGACATTCAATGTTTTCAGAAACATATCATCCAGTCCTGTCATGCAACAGTACAGAGAATGTATGCCAACGCCTAGATGTCTGTGTGTGTAACGATATTAATAACTAAACAGATACAACATATCTATATATGTATGTATGTGTATATATATATATATATATATATATATATATATATATATTCCTTTCACTATATACATATACATCAATATATATGCACATATATACATGCATATGCCTAAATCGACATATATATGTGTCTACACCTATATGTCTACATATACATAGCACGTTACATATGTGTACGCAGATATATATCTATGTAGGTATATATGGACATGGTTACATATATATATGTTAGCAGATATACATATCTATATAGGTATATATGGCCATACATCTGCAGATAGCAATGGCTATGGCAATGGCAGATTAACAAATACACATGTCCACATGCACTGTAAATGGGGTTACACTAATACAGTAGTCTGGAAAGGTTCACAACTGTTGCTGTCCAGGCCAATCCCTTCAAATTATACATTAGTGAAGACAGACCGGGCCACAGGATACCAAACAATCAACAGTATGTACTGCAGGTGTGTAGTTCAGCAGCCTCTATCTACACTCTGTACAAACTCAGTAGGTGGTAAAGACATTTATGTGATCAAATGGGTTGTAACTGGTACATAACAAGGGATAACTGACACCATCACGAGCACACCGACAAACAGAACAATCTGTATGGCAGGAAGCAGTAGGCTTGCAGTACCCCAATTCATGTAAGTAATGTAAATAAAGGTGAAGTATATAGTACTGTACATCCAGATACCTTGCGGCAGCTCACCCCTGATACCCCCACATGTTGTAACAGCCTAGGTCATTTATGGTGCTCCCCACATAGACCCCATAATACAGGCCCATATACCACTGTTACATACACTGGCCTCTGGAGTGCATAAGGGCACACATGTATTGTGTATGTGACGCCCACACATATATGGCCCCAGCCCCACTGTTTGTGTGGGGGATACAACAGCAGTGGACTAATGGCAGCAATGGCAGTGTGATATACTCACAGCCCACTACAGAACAACCCCCAACAGCATGACATACATGCAAAGCTTGGTATGTAGATGGAGGACAGAGGCTGGAACACAGGCACATATGTGGAACAGTGTTGCCGTACACTAAGCAAGGTGCTGGTGTTACAGGATAGTCTGCAATGCACCCTTAGTCAGGGAATTGAGGTTAGAAACAGAAATGGATGTATCCATGTACTGATAGCACGCAACACACACACACTGCCAGTGTAATATCTGACACACTACATCTGTGGTGGATGGACAACACATGATAGGCATGCCTCTGTCCAGCAAGAGAATAGGCCTACAGAAGTGAGCTATGCAGAAAGACTGCATTCCAAGGTGAACACACACACCCTGTAACACCAGTACTATACAAAGTATATCACAACTCTACTCACAGTCTGTGTGTAGTTCCTGATCCTCCTACAAATATGTGGCTGCCCTGAGAGTGCAGGTTCTCCTGTAAGTGGTATTGCAACCTGTTGTCTGTAGCACTGATGGCCACACACAGGAAGAATGTCCATCACACAGGAAATGGAAAGGGACCACGCCCACATGATGTAGGGATTCATAGTGGGTGGTTGCCATGGCGGTGGTAACTGGAAGTACTATATGTGTAATCATATACATATATCTATCTGGATAAGTATATGTTCATATATTTTCACCATACGTTCTGGATATGGAGTGTAGCCCTTCTCCAGCCCCTATAGCCCCAAAGTCATAGTGCAAAGGGATGTCAGGTATGTATAGCAGGTATATTACTAGACTATTGCTACTGTCATTGGGATTGTCTTCACAGACATGGTGTGCATGAAAGGTCACATCTGCTTATGACATGTGTGCCACTGGCTACTGACAGACATCCTAAGGAAATCATTGTAAAGTACCGCCGCTAGCATGTAATGCCCCTGTGAAGTGCAGCAGAGGTATTGGCCAATATATGTGGAACTCTGGACACACAATGTACAGTCCAGAGGTATACACATAATTTCTTAGTGCACAACATGTGTACCAGGCCTGACAATGTGGATGTAGACATCCATGTAGATGGGTATAACACATAACGACTGGTATACATATGCCACCATAGGTTTTGGATTCACACACTCCTGTCTGGCCTGACACATAATGACTGCTGGTACAGGGGTGCCATGGACACATACTATCCACTAGATATTGACATACATCTGTACAGCATCCCACTGCTCTGTGTGACACACATGACATTTAAGGAAGGCCTGGCAGCGGTAAATCTGGCAAGTATCTGCACATGACATCTCACTGGGTAAGTGCACTAAGCTGCTAGGCATGTAACAATGCACTGTGCAGGCTACAGGCAGACTGGCACAATATTGGCCTACATCTCATATGGGGGAATGCATAGGTACCTGCATATATAGCAGGCTCAACAGCCATGTCACAGCACAGGGTAAGATACACCTGTGTGAAAGTGCATAACCACAACCAATGTGAACACAGCCACATATGGTAAACTAGCATAATATTACAGTATATGGACTATCTGTTCTACACCATCCTCATATGTGCCACTCACAGAATGACCCTACATATACTGGTCTGCTACACAGTTTGGTCTAATGGCTGTCTGTGGTATGGGACATGTGTGTGTATGGCTCTACAAACAAGTATGCCAAGATGGTACCATACAGTGGGGCAGCATGTAACATCAGATAGAAGGGGAGCTAGAACAATGACATCCACCACAGTCTGTACACAGGTTAAGGTACATATTAACAATACACACACTGCCGACATTCACCATCACTACACAGACCTCAGTACTGTACAAACATCCACAGAATGTCCAGGTTATGTCATGAAATATAACCCCTACTGTGCATGGCATGTGTAGCAATCTGACATATCACTGGCTTGTTATCAAATATGATGACACTATTTATGGTGTACAGCACATATGCACCACTTCATGCATGACATATGTACAAAGGTTGACAGAGGTGTGGCTGACAGCACATACACAGGGCCAGTATAGACATGTTGCTGTGATAACCTCATAAATTTACCATTGTTACGGGGTTTGTTGCAACATATGTCCTATGAGGTTTATGAAGTCAGTAACTGTCAATGCCTTCACCATCTACAGACTGCAATCCTCACACTATCTTCTGCATTCTGCAGATAGATGCACCATGGCTAGCACATGAGACCAAAGGCACAACACCGCCCAGTCTGCAGATGACCCTGCAGATGGGGATTCCTCATATACATGAACTGACATGGCAGGTATTGCGACATGTACGACAGGCATATCCAGGCAAACACTGTTAAACCAACATTACTCCAAATGCAGTATAGCAGCACTTACAGTTTGTTGCCCTCAATCCACAGTGTATGTTGTTAGAAGTAAATCCCCAATCCATCTGAGATGCTGTTTACCAAACAGATCTAGTCCCTGCTCACAGTGACAGAAAAGGGCCAACACCACCATGATGTTCCCAGGTATTGGAGTGCGTTTCCATGCAATTGGCTATGGGAATGTTACCACAGCTGTTCCACATGCAATCAGCTAGGGGAGGGCTGCAATTAGTGCAGAGGCCATCAGCTGATCATGAGCATCACTTAAAATACACATGCTGCTGCCTAAGCAAAGCAGGTGTGGGTCTCCACATTCACCAGAGAGGGAGTGGGGGAGGCAGACAGAGGCGAATACATGTCAGGGAGGGGTGAGAGAGTAAAACTGAAACATGTTTGTATCACACACCTACCAGCACAGGGAATCAAACTCCCGACCACTATGTAGTGCTATCACAGTTTGATGCAGTTATTGGATGCGCCACATGGGTTACCTGCTGTGGAGCACTCAGAACATATATGTGATGGTGACTGACATCTGCAACAGGGATACGGTAGATATACAGTAGGTGATGTACACGTGCCTGCCTGCCTGCAAGAACAGGTGCCAGCATCAACACAGGCACACACACAGGGATGCACACACATTGACACACTTGGCAGGGCCAGGAGTGCAACTCAACACTAGTGGGATTGCCACAACACATGAATGTGCAAGTATCACATGCACCATACGGGTGATACAGAAGTCATATGGACAATGAGTATGAGGAGATGTCAGACATTAGACAGCATACTTCACTGTGCCCTGGGGGGGTTGTAGTGAGTGTGGATGTGGACATGCGCACCATACAACATACACACATGAACACAAAGGGTGCCAGTTCTGACATGCATGGGTTCATGTCTGCACAGGTGTGTGGTGGTCAACAGTGCCAGCAGGCTATACAAGGGTAGGCAATGGGTATACCTTGGCATCAGGCCACATGACAATGGTCTGCATTGTGGCTTAGGCTTGTAGTTTCTGCATTTGCCCACACAGGTGGGTATTGCATCCCCCATCCAGTCACCTGGGTGACTATTGTGTGTGGCCAATGCTGTGCATCACTTGTCATGTATGTGTTCCTTAGTCCATGACATGGATGGTGTCTAGGATGTGCACACCTCCCACTTGCATGTACAGTGACATGTGGAACTGTACCTGGGGTGTCTGGCCCATGTTGTGAACACAGATTATCATCAGATGTGCCAGTCTTGCCCACCTGTGGCAGGAACTGGTAATGGGCAGCAGGTTTACCCTGCACCTACATTGATAGCATGCTAACAGCATTCCCTGATGTCAGTGTCATCTGGCATCTGTCCATACAGGGCATGTTGTCAGGCATGGTATGTCTGTTGTGAGTCACATGTGAAGGCACAGTGGGGTTGCTAACTGTGATTGGTTGGCCTTGATGTCACATGTATGGGTATGGCTTTGCACCCCAGCCTCTCAGCTAATTTACATCTGTTATTCCTGTATAGTTGACATTGTGATATATAGTAGGGCCACCATAAATGAAATAAGCAAAACCCCTCCACATTGCCCACACACTCACAACCACCTCTAGACAGGATACGAGTTACAAACACACACCTGCCATGTCTGAGAGTAGAACCCCTACCTAACTAGCTTACTACACAACAGTACTACACAGTTATAGTATGCGCCATGGACATTACTGAAGTACATCTTCCCCAAAGATGTATTTCACAATGAATGACATCAGCAGGATTACCAAACTAGGGCATGTCAACCGTACTGCGAGTTACTAGCCTAAAATGCATTTCTCCCTACACAGACAGTGAGACACACACAAAACATCCACAACTGACATGTGTGGGTATAGAACCCCTGACTAAGGTCTATATCACACTACAGCATAGAGCATAGGATGCACTACAGGGATTACTCGAGAAACCCTTCCCCAAAAGTGTATTTCACAATGACTGACATCAGCAGGATTGCTAAAGTAGGGCATTTGTAATGTACTGCGAATGAGTAGCCTATAATGCATTGCTCCATACACAGACATTGAAACACACACAAAACATCCAGAACTGCCATGGATGGAGATGGAACCCTACCACAGTTCTAAATCACACTACAGCAGTACGCAGTTACAGGATGCCCTACAGAGATTACTGAGCTACAACCTTCCCAGAGGTGTATTACTAAGTGGGTGACATCAGCAGCCTTGCCAATGTTGAGTATATGAATTCTAAGGAGTATGAGTACCCTAAAAAGCATGGTTCGCTACTCAGTCAGACACACACAAACACAGTTGGCAAGTCTGGGGTTAGAACACCTACCTATCTACTTTATCACACAATAGCAGTACGCCATTACAGGACACGCTATGGAAATTACTGGGTTATGACTTTCCCGGAGGTGTATTTCTAGGTGAGTGACATTGGCAGCCTTGCCAAAGTTGAGTATATGAAATGTATGGAGTGTGAGTAGCCTAAAAAGCATTGCTCTCTACTCAGTCAGACACACACACAGATTCACACACAAACACACAGTTGTCAGGTCTGGGGTTAAAACACCTACCTAACTACTTTATCACACTACAGCAGTACAGAGTTACAGGACGAGCTACAGAGATTACTGGGCTATCACTTTCCCAGAGGTGTATTTCTAGGAGAGTGACATTAGCAGCCTTGCCAAAGTTGAGTATATGAATTGTACGGAGTGTGAGTAGCCTAAAAAGCATTGATCTCTACTCGGTCAGACACACACACACAGTTTCCAGGTCTGGGGTTAGAACACCTACCTAACTACTTTATCACACTACAGCAGTACACAGTTACAGGACACGCTACAGAGATAACTGGGCTATGACTTTCCCAGAGGTGTATTCCTAGGAGAGTGACATCAGCAGCCTTGCCAAAGTTGAGTATATGAATTGTACACAGTGTGAGTAGCCTAAAAAGCATTTCTCTCTGCACAGTCAGAAACAGACAGACACACACATAAACACACACTCACACAATTGCTAAGTCTGGGATTAGAACTACTACCTAACTAGTTTATCACTACAGCAGTATGCAGTTATGGGATGTGCCATGGAGATTACTGAGCTACAGCTCTCCCAAAGGTGTATTTCACATTGGATGATCTCATCAGGCTTGTCATAATACTGCTATGGGGAGGGCAGTGTGTGCATAGGCCATAACCCATTCATGTAGGGGATGACATGCCACATGCGGGCACACACGGGGTCATATGTCACAGGTACGTGTATACAGCTACTAGATGACTACTTCCTTGTACAGTCATGTTGAACAGCTGGCACGTGCACCACATAGTCTGTCATGCTGACAGATACTGGTGGCTAGTATGTGCAGTGAGTGACATCTGCACCTCATGTGTTTGGGGCCCTTTGGCTGTGTGCTGGGTGGGACAGGCCTGGATGGCTCCTTGTCATGGTCACCCTCTTCCACTCATCTATGCCCGTCTACCTTTGGCTTATTATAGTGTGTTGTCCTTACATATATGTCTGTATTCCTATCCACTGTGTGTGCAAGGCAGGAGTGGTGCATACTGACTACCTTTGGCTTATAGTGTGTTGTACTTACATATAGTATAGTTTCATAGTATAGTACTAGGCTATCTGCCCTGGGGCATTTGTAAGCCTAGCCATAGTGATGTGGCTTGTGCCACCCCATGAAATGGTACAAAAATGTACAGAATAAATCTAGAATACTGTGCCTCTGTCTAGTAGTGACACAATGAAGGTCCCCTTATATAATAGAATTAGTTTACTGTGCCCCTGTCTAGCAGTGACACAGATGTGACCCCTGGGGTAAACTTACGATCTCCCATCCACTCATCAAGATTTCTCTTGAAGAGAGTCAGTGAGGGGCTCTGCCTAATACGAACTGGGATCCTGTTCCAAAGCATGGGAAGCCTCTGGATTATGAATCTATCCCTCCAGCATGCCCTATTCATACTTGTGCCGAGGTTTAAGTCTTTAGCTCGTGGTCCTGATGGATTTGGATTTTTGAGGTGGAGCATGTCCATCAGATCCTGATTGGACATGGCCTTGTACGTCAGGCAGAGATCACCTCTGAGCAGGCGGTATGCTACTGAATAGAGCTGAAGTTTCTTTAGTCTGGCAGAATAAGACATATGTTGGAGACCCTTGATCCTTTTGGTGAGGTACTTTTGTGGTCTCTCCAGCTGTTGCAAATGCCGGGTGAGGTACATACCAAATGGGGCATTGTACTCAATCATGGGTCTGATGAGGGAGGAATATAGGGGTACAATGACATCCTTGGATCTGGATGTGAATCCCTTCATGATGAGGTGTGCAAGGTAGAATGTTTTTCTAACCACTTTGGCAACGTGGGTGTCAAATGAGAGGTCGCTATCTACTCGGGTCCCTAGGTCTCTGATTACTTTTTCTGTACTCAGTGGGTTGCTGTCTATGTGATAATTTGTGGGTACTTTGTTTTTTCCAAAAGGGATTACTATACATTTTTTGGCATTTAGTTTAAGGCCGTGACTACGGCACCAGTTGTCCGTTTCAGTGAGACCTTTTTGTAGGATGTGTGTGTCTGCTGGTGTATCGACTATGGCGCCTAGTTTGCAGTCATCTGCAAACTTTGTCAGCCACAGCCCTCCCATGTTTGCTTTAACATCTGAGAAATAAATGCCGAACAAGAGGGTTCCCAGGACAGATCCCTGTGGGACACCACTTGTGACTGGCTTTGAGTCTGACATTGCTCCAGCGATTTTAACTTTATGGGTTCTGTCCTTTAGCCAGTCTGCAACCCATCTAGTGACATAAGGGTTTACTTTTAAGCTGTTTAGCTTATCTATGATGCCTGAGTGGGGTATTGTGTCGAAGGCCTTAGCCAAGTCCGGGTATGCTGTATGGACTGCTTTGCCCTCATCAATGGCTTTAGTGACTGTTTCGAAAAAGTCAACCAGGTTTAAAAGGCAGGATCTGCCCTTTACAAAGCCAAACTGGGTGGAGTCAAGTGTCTGTAGGTCCCCTATGTCTCTGTTTATGAGTTCCATAATGATTCTTTCCATAGCTTTGCAGACCAGGCTAGTTAAGCTTATGGGGCGGTAGTTTCAGGGTCTGTAGAGGCACCCCTTGTGGAGTGGGACCACTGTTGCTGCACGCCAGTGTTCAGGTACATATCCCAAGTAAGGCTAAGGTTAAATAGCATTTTTATGTGTGGGTTTAGCTCCTCTTGGAGTTCACGTAACACGCACCCCGGGATACCATCAGGTCCCATTGATGCTGTGTTTTTTGCTTTGTTTAGGGCGGTTCTCACTTGGACATCTGAGATGACAGGGAGATTACATTCAGCTGGGATAAGTATTTCTTCTTTTGGGGTGAAGGAGGGAGAAATTTGCACTGAACCTGTCAGCCAGAATGTTAGCAATATCTGTGGGTTCAGTGTATTTTTTGTTGTTGTGAACCAACTCTGAGCATATCTGAGGGTTTCCGCCCAGGTTTCTAACACAGCTGAAGAAGGCTTTGTGGTTATCTTTAGTGTCCTTAGCGATTTTTCTCTCAAAGTTTGCCTTGGATGTTTTTATGAGAGAACGTAGTTTTCTGCTAATGTTGATCAGAGATGTCTTCTCTTCATGGGATTTCGCTCTGACGTGCAGTAGCTTCCTTCTTTTGTTATACAATTTGTTTATGGCTGAGGTCCACCAGACAGGACGCTTACATTTGGTGGAGAGGGACTTGGATTTGTTTGGGATTGCATGATGTCCATAGAAAGCATTTGTGAAGGATTCGGCATTGTGGGATGTGGTATCCACTGGCACAGTGGGCTTAAAGGATACCATCTCAGTCTTAAGAAGAGTGAAGTCTGCTTTTGAGAAGTTTTTCACTGTGGTCTTTTGTTCTGGGGGTGGAGGTGGGATATGTATATCCAGGGTGATTAGTTTGTGGTCAGATCTCACTAGTGAGGGGTATACTTCCGGTGTGGAGCATTTTGTCCCCATGTTTGTGATGATCAGGTCTAGTATATTATCTCCCCTAGTGGGAGAGGTGACTAGTTGTTCCAGTGCATTTGAATTTATGAATTCCAGGAACCTTTGGGCTAGGGTAGTAGGGCTAAAATAATGTACCCAATCTATGTTTGGGTAGTTGAAGTCTCCCAGTATGATGGTATTTTATGATACATTCATATCCTCCAATGTCTTCAGGAAGGCTGAGTGGGGTTCTTGAGATTGGGAGGGTGGTCTGTAACATGCTACCAGTTGTATAGCAGTTTTGCCTATGGTTAGTTGCACCTGTATGGTCTCTGATGCTTCATGTGTTGCTACTAACCTGGAGGTGTGGGTGTCCTTTATGAATATGGACACTCCCCCTCCCTTTGTGGTTCAGCCCGGGTTATGGGGCCGAAAAGCATGATACGAGGTATAGCCTGGTAGCACTGGGGTGCTCTCAGGAGCCTTGAACCAGGTTTCAGTTACTGCACAGACGTCGATGTTCTCCATGCTGAGGAGTGCATCAAGTGCCTGCATCTTGAGAGTTAGACTTCTGGCGTTGAGCAGCATTACCCATAGTTTTTTTCCATTTTTGTTTTCTAAGGAGGTGGGTTTGTCTTTTGAGTCTTGCCTAAAAAAGGCACTATGGGGGTGGCAAGAGCCTTAGCCAATATCCGGAAGCCCAGTGGTGACAGGTGTAAGCCATCCCTTGCGAAGCAGCGTGGCTTGTCCAACATATCATCCCAGGCAGACAGACATTGGATCCCCTTAGAATGACACCAGTACTTGAGCCAATTGTTAAAGCTGATCATCTTGTCTTTGTATTGTGGTATCATTCTTGGTGAGGGCAAGATGCTGCTCAGGGTCAGGGTTATACCAGCCTGGGCTACATAATCGGAGAGCTCCTCTATGTCTCTTTTCATGTAGTCCAGGGAGGTACTTCTCAGGTCATTCACACCAGCATGGACAATGACGGAGTCATATTTGTACTTGCTTTGGAGTGACCTGAGTGCGTGTGTTATGTGGCGGATCCTAGCTCCCGATAGACAGCTCACAGTCACCTTCTCCTTGTTCAGCCTGGTCAGTGGGACTTCAGTGTGTCTGACTATGGAGTCACCTATTACTAGTGTATCAGGCAAGGTGTTTGGCCTTAAGGGCTGTGATTGGTCGACACACTGATTTATTGAAGTATGTGTTGCATGTGTTTTGTTTTGAGGTGGTGGATTTTTGGATGTCTGCTTTGGGAGCCTCGGTTGTTTTGGTAAGTTTTTTATTAGAGCCTCCGTGTATGTCTTATATATGTCTGTATTCCTATGCACTGTGTGTGCAAGGCAGGAGTGGTGCATACTGACATGTGTCTGCACTGAGAACTGCGATTGCCAGATATGTCTGGTCCACTGGTGTTTGCAGACATGGCCTTCATGTGTTTAAGTGTGTGAGCATGCCCACTATTGCCATCTGTATTGCATGTGTGGATCAAGTCCAGGTAGTTTGTACTGCGGTGCTGACCTTTGTGTTGTAAACTGACAGGTAGCATGCTGTGTTTGCAGGGTATCCATCGGTCATTTGGCATTGACTGTTGCTACATTTCTGCATAGCGGGGGGTGGACACCTGACTGTTTCTACTGTTCTACACAGGAGTGGGGGGGCACACCTGACTGTTACTATAAGTGTATGTTGGATGGGGCGGCACACCTGACACTTGTACACATTTGCTAGGACTGTACTGGTATGTCAGGTACTCCATTTCAGTCTGTAGACTTACCTATCCTGCTGGCTAGAGGCATACCAGTGTACTACAGATCTTAGCTTTGTTTACCTACATATTAGTTTCTGACTTTCTAGCCTTCACAACTTACATCCAACTGCCTGGCCTGCTGTGGTCTGTCTGTGTAGTCCTGGGGGAGGGGTTACCCATAGGGCTCATTCAGAGGCCACAGTACAGCATTTGTTTGCATTTGTCTACACCTGTCCTGCTGGCTGAGACTGTTATTGGGTATGTGAACCTTCCTGACTTCCATGTGTGGCTCTTATGGACACACATATCATTCAGCCCATTTCCTGCAGTGGGTTTTGTCACCCTGTGTTGCACTGGTTACTATGGTAACTCCAGTATGTGTTACAGATGTCATGGTGCCACTATGGGTGTCTGCTGCCTTAACATTCGGCCACCCAATTCTCTTGCATGCTCACATCCATACCATAGCTACTGGTAACAACATATTCGATTCCATTTGGTAATTGGTAGGTTGATTGACTTACCTTGAGGGTGTGCTGGACTTGAGGATGGTGCTGGAGGGTTGCCTATGTCAGATGCACATAGTACACTACCTATACATGGTTGGGCATAGGTAGTGTCATGTTTGGCATCCCTTTTACTGTCTGTGCGAGTCAGACAGATGTCATTCCCTGGGTCCCTACTGTGTCAGTGCATATGCTATGCATTGCCTCTGTGCCAAGGCCAGGGCATACTGAGCATGCCTCATTCTGCCTACTGGGGCAGGCTCAGGTTGTTTCTCCTCTGAGTCACTCTGTGCCTGTACAGGTCTTGGCACTGGTGGGGGGGCTGTGTGGCCCTGCCCCATCCTGTTCTTGCTGCAGCTGTTTCCGCAGGATCATATTGTGTAGCATAGCACATACCATAACAATTTGGGTACATGTAGCTGGTGAATACTGCAAGGCTCCACCGTATGTGCCCAGACACTGGAACCGTGACCTGAGCATCCCAAAAACAAGCTCTATTATATGTCTGGCCTGTGCGTGTGCCTCATTATGGCGTTGTTGTTCAGGTGTGTGTGCATTTCTGATGCGTGCCATCAGCCATGGCTCCAGTGGGTACGCAGCATCCACACTAGGTGACCGTAGGGGATGTCCACATTGGCAAATCTGTGGTATAGCTGCGTCAGATGCCATATGTGTGAATTGTCATAGCTTCCAGGGCAGCCAGCACACGCATTCATTATAATTCCCTGGGCATGACATATGACCTGGCAGTTGATGGAGCGGATGCCCCCCTGTGGTTGATGTAGGCCCTACCCTGCTCACCTGGTGGTGCTTTGATGCATAAGTGCGTGCAGTCTATAGCACCCACTACCCCAGGGTATTCTGCTATTTGGTGAAAGAGACGCATGTTGCTGGTCAACACCTCACGTGTGTTGAGGAAATATATGTGCTCACTGGCATTTGCTGACATGGCATCCAGGAACTGATGGAATACTCTGGATGCTGATGACTGTGAGATGCCCATGATATCCCCAGTTGTGCTTTGGGAGGTACCTGTGGCTAGTATACCTAGGCCTACACATACCTTGGTATCCAATGGGATGGGATCCCCTCGGCCAGTTTGGTGTGTCAGGTGTGGCTAGCACAGCTCAACAATTTGATGTAGGAGGTCTCTGTGCACCCTATAGCACTCCACTATCTCCAGCTCATGTAGACTCTGGTTGGTTACCCTGGGTCTGTACACTCTTCTCTGTCTCCTCACTGTGGGTTGTTCGGCAGCATTCACATCCTCACCACCCTCAGCCTCTTGCACATGTTGTTCTATGTTGCCTGTTGCAGCCCTTCTCATTTTGTAGGTTTTTTTG
Organism: Protopterus annectens; assembly: GCF_019279795.1. Taxonomy (NCBI): domain Eukaryota; kingdom Metazoa; phylum Chordata; order Ceratodontiformes; family Protopteridae; genus Protopterus; species Protopterus annectens. Next base: position 43,496,984 of record NC_056729.1, on the reverse strand, counting down.
TTAAAATTTCCCCACTTGTATACACCGGTGATGTAGAGTGTGGAAAAACCAGAGCGGAAGGTGTTTTCTTAGTTTATAGTAGTATTCTGGGCTGGGCTGGTCTGCTGCCTGTGTAAGTAGCTGATTCTGATACATTTCATCTGTCAGCTCAGCTAGTTCTCCTTGATTACATTCCTACTGCTGTTTTCCCATCCCATTGTCTCCCTGTTCAAATGTGCACAGAGCTGCTATTTCCTGGTTTAACTTCTTTTTTTCTTCCTGTAAAACCCGGTGCGCGGTGTGCACACCCGCTTACACTTTGTAAAGGGTGCTAGGCAGGTTTAGACACACCCCTAGCTTAGCTGTGCTAAGCTAGGAGCAATCCTGAGCCACAGGGCTCCAATCCACTTACAGTTTGCCTGACACACACCCCCATGATGTCACCTATATCCTAGTCTTGCACCCAGGTATTTATAATCTTACAGTCTTGAGACCTGCCACACACCCTGGGGAAAACTAGGATTCACTATCCTTCACCTCATTTACATAGGATTGCCTGGTAATACATAGTTACATGTCTCACACTGAGCCTCCCCCCTTAGCAACCATTACTCACTGGCCAGGATGTCTTCTGCCTGCCATTGACTTGCATGGCAGACTACTGCTTCTAGTTAGAGTGCTTATTTTAGGTTTATTTTATTATTTCCCCCAATCCCGTTTGCACGCTGCTGCCCTATACTTCAACGGACGTGATCGGCGGACATTTCATAAAAGTTGTATTTTGTACATTTGGCATTGTTTGCAATGCCAAAGGCCTTCTACTTGGCCATTGGCATGCTTCCTCAATGTTATGCAGCCTTTATTTGGAGCTGTAATAGCTCTGTTTTGCAGTTTGCAGTACCGTACTCGGTTAGTAACCGAGTACATTTCTGCATATTACGCTAGTCCTGCACGCCCTGATTCCTGCTTCCTGGATGGCAAATTTACCTCATTTGCATGGTTTTCACCTGCAAATGGGGTGATTTGCATACGGGGGCTGGGGACGTGCAGCACTAGTGCTACAGTGCTCGTGCACATCAGACATGCACGTACGTGGATCGCTCGGCCGCCATATTGGCAATATTTCATCTAACACTAATCATGTACGTCGCGCAAGCTTTTGAGAATCCAGGGGACTGTCACAGTTCAGTGGAGACTGTGCACCATGTGCTTGACTTCAGTGCTGATGGGTTGGAAGGACAAGTGTTTCCCAGGAGCTGCTTCCAGATAAGCTTATGTATAGCAACATTTATATGTGCTTGTAGACTAAAATATATAAATTGACTACTACTTCCTGTGATACATTTTTCACTAGCTGCACCTATTAATGAGTAATAGAGTTATACAACAGAGTTGTTCAGTACACATGGGAGTGGGTGGACGTCTCAGCCAAGTTTCAGTTTCAGCTATTTCTTACAGGACATATCGGCAATTGTATATTCACTGTCCCTGTGTTATTCCCAATCTGATGCTTAATTTCTGTCCTTCCCTTTCTTCATTTCTTCCAGGACCATCCTTCCTGCAAAGTGTGGAGACATCTGTATATGGTAAGCAAATGGTCATTTGCTTATTACTAAGCATTATTTAGATATACAATTATCTGTATGTGTGAGAAGGGCGTAATGAGTCGATGTATTGTTGTATCATTTGCGATAGTGTGACCAATGTTACTTTTTTATTATTTATATTGGTTTAATATTTAGTGTAGTAGCAATTTCATTCCTGTGTTTGCTGCTTATTATCACAAGTGATCCTGACTGTGGAGGTGTAGGACTCCTACCACCTCATGTCAGAGTATCGACAGGCTCTGACGATGATGGTGGCCAAACAGAGGCACAGTCTGAGGTGCAGAGGTTGAATCTGACACTGAGATTGCGACTCACACATCCCCTGGATTTCATTCAGACACAGTCAGTATGCCTTACCATACCCATTCCACTGAACCCTCAGACAGCGGATAGGTTGAGGGTGACACACTTGATCAAGGTGGTATGTTTACTGCAGCTTCTGTGCCAGTTGACTCTGGCCATGGCCAAAATGTGGGCAAGGTGCCATGCAGGAGGGTTGGTAGGGGTGCTCAGCGGTGGCCTATTTTCCACCTTCTACCTGATCTTGGTGTGTCATTCTGTGCCATTCGATGTATGTTTAGGGCTATCATGGAGGTACAAACACATTCCACTAGGGCCTCTGAGGACATGTTTGGGGTTCAAGAGGTGGCATAGGCTGACATGCATGGCTGCCTCTGCTGTCTGCCCAGTTCAATGGACTGGATGAATTACTTGATGGAATGGGCAGTGTCTGTGATGGAATATATGTTGGGAGGAGAACAGCAGTCATGTGGCTGTAGGTCTGTGACATCTTCTACTGTTAGCCAACATGGCTGTGCGCAGTCCTGGTCCCATAGTGGAAATACGTCAACTGCTCCATCAGTGACTGAGGTGTCCACACCCAGACACGGTAAGCCACAGGGTCATGGACCTGGGCATAGTCACGAGGATAGCTTGTCCAGCAGACATTGCTCACGTTCAGTTAGCACCAGCACATCCGACGATGGGCATGTATGTGCCAGTGCAACTCCTTGGTTTGGGAGGGTGGCCTAATGGTTAAGGTGTTTGCCTTACAAACACAAGGTACAGGGTTTGAATCTCACAGGGGGATAACTGGCTAGGCTTAAAATGGCTCACAAGGGCAGTTACCCTAGCATGAACCTATGAACCTACGAACTATGAACTCTGAACTCCTGGCAGAGCCAGTTCTTGAAGTCGTGGGTGAAAACGATGAACTGATACCTCTACCATGCACGGCTCACACATGTCCAACATGCCAGGAAGTAGAGCTAGCATAGAGCTTGGCTATGCTCATGCAGATCATACACATACATTTCACACTGAGTGCTCATACAGACACACACATAATAGGGTACATAAGGCATTACATAAGGCATTCAAGAGACTTGCAGGTCATTCCGTCTCAGTAGCCATTTGATAATTAGCTACATTTGTGCCTGCCTGTCTTTCTTACTGACATATACTCACTGCTTTTGTGTCAGCCTTGGCTTCCTGCCCCCCCCCCCCAAGCCCTACCCTGTGCAAATGATGATAACCGTGCCATATTTTCGTTTTATCTTTTGGATTGAGGGATACATGTTTATTTTTTCTGATGCACAGGGTGCATGGCTAACTGAGTGCTTAGTATATGTACTGGTGATGCTGTTTTGAAACTTTTACTGATTTCTTACAGTTTTTTTACTATTGTGATTACTACCTTTAAATCATTGATACATCAGTGAGGCGTATTGCTCCACTTGACAGAATATAAGGATAATTAGACTTTGGACTGCTTTTTCTATTGTGTGTATTTTAGATGCATGAAGCATGTTAGCTGATAAACTGCAAAAAATACATCAACATAAGTCAGTCCTATCACATACTGATGTCATTGTCGGACAACTCACACACATTCTACTTAGGTACATTTTCAAGTAACAGTATGTAAGTATCTATCATTCATTTGTATTCTTACCCACTTATTTTCCTGTTGCAGGTTCAACACTTACCTTGATATTCCTTCAGTTACAACTGTTGTAATTCAGGGCTGACTCTGTCTGATGCTAGTAGTACACAGTCATTATATGGGTAAATAAATGTTGTGAGTATTGCCTGGCATCACTTTTACTGTATGTGCATAGATTAAAAGGTGCACCCCTTAGATAGTGAGCATGTGTGCTAACCATTGCCTCTTGGCCAGGGAATTGGCATATTGGGCATGCCTATGTCTACCTACACCCACAGCAGCTGGTGGTTCCCCCTCCAGTTCCTCACATGCATGTGACTGTGATAACCTTGCCAGTGGTGGTGGAATGTGTGATCCTTCCCCTTAGTGTTCCTGTTGCAGCTGCTTTCTCAGTATAATATTGTGTAGGATAGCACAGACAGTGATAATTTTGGCACAAGTACTGCAATCGTACTGCATGGCACCCCCTTATGTATCTAAGAACCAAATATGTGACTTCTGCAGCCCAAACACATGTTCTATGATATTTCTTCTTTGAGTGTGTGCCTCATTATACCATTCATCTGTGGGTAGGTATGTGTTTTTGATTGGCGTCATCAGCTATGGTTCAAATACATACCCTGCATTCCCCAGTAAATTGTTTTGTGGGATAACCCCCCTGGAAACTCCCTGGTAGAGTTGTAGTTGTGCCAGATATGGAAATCATGGTAACTGTCGGGGCTGCTGGCATACACATTCAGGATGATTCCTTTAGCATTACGCATGACCTGGCAGTTAATGGAGTGGAAGACCTTTTTTTGTTTATGTAGACCTTTCCCGGTTCCCTGGGTGATGCTTTGATCTCAATGTGTGTGCATCCAAGACTTCAGGGAAGTGAGCTACAGGGTAGAAGTTCTGCATAGGTGTACCTCTGTCATCTGGGGTATAGGGAAAATATATATAGTCACTAGCAAGCTGTAGCATAGTATTCAGAAACTGATGTAGGATCCTGAAAGCTGATGCCTATTATACCCCCAGCACATCCCCTGTTGGTCTTTGGAAGGTTACTGTAGCTAAAATTCTGAGTGTTCTCACAAGAATGCTCCTGCAAGTATAGCAATGCATGGCTAAAATGGGTAAACATCCAAAAACACAGCCAGCACTTGAAGAGTATGTTAGACCCAAATTTTAATTATAAAATAGCAAGATAAACAAGACAAACTGATTTCGGCATAAACACCAAAGCCTTCATCAGTTTAATTCTGAGTGTTATACATACCTTGGACTCCACAGGTGTTGGTTTCCCTCGGTTTGCCCTTGCTCTCAGGTCAGGATGACTGAGCTGCAGAGTTCCTGGAGTCTGCCTCTATCTACCCTATAGCTCGCTATTTCCACCTCATGCAGACCATGTAAAGTTAAACGAGGTCTGAATACCCTTCTCCTTCTTGTCCAAAGTCTATTAGCAGCTGCAGCAGCAGACTTGAGGCTTGTTGCACATACACATGAATAAAAACAACAGCAACCCATAACATTCTTTCCCTCTAGTGTAATTTTCATGGCTGTGTTCCAACAGGTTTTGGAATTCAAGCAAACACCTGCGCTAAGTGTACACAATTGCTTTGCAGCTTGTTGAATAGCTCTTCCATTTTGGACTGGTTGATTAGCATACAGTTCAGAGGGTTCCTATCACATAGTCGAACTTGTACAAGTTCAAACCCCATATCGTCGAGACCATAAGTTCAAACTTGTACAAGTCCGAGCATTTAAACGATAATCTCCATAAGAGGAGGTTTCCATTCATTTCAATGTGGTATGATCTTGGAGTTGGTGTATTTAAGTAGCGAGGGGTGTGGTGGGCACAACCCCCCCCCCACATGGGGGCTGCAGGGGGGCTTACCCCCCTGCTTACAACAGTTTATTTTGTTTTTACTTTTTTTTTTTTTTTTTTTATCACTAGTCGAAGTTTTGTAACTTCGAATGGAATGGTTCAAACATTCCGTGTTTGAAGTTATAAAACTTTGACTATGTGATATTTTATTTATAGACCCCAGTTCAGCTACTTATGCTCTAATTAGCATGCCATGATGTTTACCATGTTTGCACAGCTTTACATATAGTGTAGAGCCACTTACTGAGTGCAAATCAGCATGCATCCATGTGCACGTTGTGCCACAATGCGCACACAGTTTTAGCGAGCTGTTTAGGGATTTATTGAATCCAGCCTAAGGTCTATTTTAAAACTGAATCAACCAATAGAGAATGCCTCAATGTTTTTTGAATTATCTGGAAAAGCTGTGCTGTGAAACCTCTGTATACATGGTGACAAAATACAATTTGTCCAGTTTATCCATTAAAAAAATATATATCAATACTACTCTGATGTTTGCCAGTTTTTAAAGACATGAATGCATTATAGACATCTACATTTTTATACCCCCATATTAAAAAAATTAAATTAAGCAAAACTTAAAAAAAAAACACACACACACACACAAAAATGTCTTACATAACCTTGCAGCTCTAATAAACCCTCCCTTTGGAAGTGCTTTCCAAAATGAGATGGGTGGCAGCTTTCACCCCCCCAAAGTATTGAATTAATAGAAGTATATGTTCAGTATAAGATTGGTTTGGAGACAAAGCCAGAGAGGCAAGATTATGTTGGTTTGGACATGTGCTGAGGAGGGATGCAGAGTATATTGGGGAAAAAGATGCTAAGAATGAAGCTGCCAGGTAACAGGAAAAGAGGAAGACCTAAGATAAGGTTTATGGATGTGGTGAGAGAGGACATGCACGTGGTTGGTGTGACATAGCAAGATGCAGAGGACAGGAAGAAATGGAAACAGTTGATCTGCTGTGGCGACCCCTAACGGGAGCAGCCGAAAGAAAAAGAAGATATGTTCAGTATAAGAATATCAGCAAATTATCAATTAATGTTATCATAACATCTAAAAAAATAAAATTCACATCTATTAACATTCACCACAACATGCATACCTACATCATTAGAATTAACATGAGCCAAAAATTGATGAAAAAGATCCAATTCCCCTGAATCACAAAATCTAAATCATCAATAAAATGGACATAAAACTTAAGATATTTCAAGTAATACTCTGATGCACGTGGCACAGTAGTGTAAGAGCATTGTCACCTCAAAGCAAGAGTTCCCTGTTCGATTCTTGGCTAGGGTGCCTTCTGTGCAGAGTCTGCATGTCTTCCCTGCATTTGCGTGGGTTTCCTCCGAGTGCTCCAGTTTCCTCCCACATTCCAAAAACATGCAGTAGGTGGACTGGACATTATAAATTGACCCTAGGTGTGACTGTATGTGCAAGTGTGTACCTTCTGGGGAGGGTTGGGCATCAGGCTAGCAACCTGATCCCATAAAAAAACATAATTGCTACAGAAACAAGAAGTGTTGGAGGGCGCTTATTGCCCAATGTGCTGTGGCACAGGAATGAATCTGAGACAGAGAGAAAATACTCTGATGCATAAATGCATTTCTGCTCCAAAAACTTAATGGAAATATTAGAATAAGACAGGGCAAAGCTGGCATCCATAGTCATCTCTTGATTTTGAAGGTAAAAATTGCCATCAAAATAAAAAAAAAATATGTCAAGCAAAAGTCTAGTAACTGTGTAACATAATTTTTTTCAAGCTCATCAGCAAAAAAATAAGAAACTGCTTGCAATCCATATTCATTATGAATTTTAGAATATAATGCTTCAGATCCATAGTCAATAAATAATCATGATGAATATTTAACCCATTTAGAGTGTTCAAAAAAGTCATAGGAATCTTTAATATAGGATTCCCTTTAATAATAACTAATGGCTGCAAATACTTGTCCAACAGACATCCTAAATTACTGAACAAAGTACCAGATAAAGAAAAAATAGGTTGCATAGGGAGAATTAATGTATTGTTACAAAATAAAGGTAACCTAGTGAAATCTTGTAAAAAAATTATATAGTTGACCTGACAAAATGTTGGAATTAAGATACCTTTTAATCAATACATTATATTCTTGTACATATTCCTCCAAGGGTTCAGTATGTAATTTTTCATATGCCGATGCCTTTAATACTGATGAGCAAGACTTTTTAGAAAAAGAAGTATGCATGACTACAACATTACATCCCCTTATTGCTTCTTTAATAACAATTTGATTAAGAATGAATTTAATACATCAATTGGTGCAAAACCGCCCATTCATCCTCAGACAGGTTATAAGTCTATATCTAAAGTAGATATAACCTGTTTCATAACCAAAGATTCAGACATGTCCATGCTGGTGTTTTTAGCAGCTGATTAAAAAATAGAATTTGCATTATGCAATTCATAAGTACTTATTCTGGAAATAATGCCACTTGCAAATTCTAAATGTTCACATGCACAACAGAAAGCGATATCAGCTAAAGAATTAGAACAAATAGAAGGTGGAATCACATCAACTTGTACAGAAGAATTTTGTTCTAAATCTTTTTTATTGCCATACAAATAACTTAATCTTTTTGAACAACTTGTAAGGGTCATTTATTATATTCCATCTTTTTTATAAAACCATTGGTGCAAATTTCAAGCTTATGGATAATACATGCAATTGTGTATCAGATAAGTTAATATTAGAAAGACTAATTACCTGTGGTACACATAAAGCACTATTACATTCTTCATTAACAGTATCAGGAAAAAGGTCCATGTGAAAAAGAATTCAAATGTCCGGGATGCAATTTCTCGTAGATTATTTCTGTGGCTTCGTTAAAGTCTGCCAGTGATGTCAAATGTTGGCAGGCTTTTGCTTTTGCTCCACTCACTTGGTTTCCCACCAAGTTCTTCATATGAAGAAGGCCTAGTTTGCAAAGAAAAATGATCTGACTCTTCAGAAACACCCTCAGGCTGAGATGAGTGAGAAGAGTCGATATCTGCTGAAACACAGGAAATGCTTCTAGAAGTGCCTCTGCATGTCCGCTTACCCCACCAAGCTTTTTCTTTGTTAGAATATTTAGTACATTACCATTGAAAAATGTAATTAGCTGCAAAATCATTTTTGTCACTAGTTAATTTGCTGTTTTCTATTAACAATTTCCTCCTCCTCTTCTTTACACAACTCAGAATTTAATTCTGAAATATGTTCAGAAAAATTGTTAGGAGAAGTTAAATTCTGCAACTCCACTTGCAGCTGAGGAATTTCCTCTATTTTAACATGCTTTCTACAGTCACATTAACAAGAATGCATAACCATTCGAAGGAACAAACAAATGCCACTTGTTGTCGCTGCTCCTGTAGGTCCTGTTCGCCTTGCATAAATGGTGCAGAAGACTGTCGCAGCATGCTTAAGTCCCTAGTTACTAAACTCAGTGCCAGATATTGCTCTAAAAATAACAAAAAAAAATTCAGTTCAGACTTGTTTCAATTTACTTTGCAGTGTAATTACAGAAATGCCACCGACAGCAGTTATAGCATTAATCGAAACTGAAGACATACCTTCATGAAATAAGAAATCTGCCACATAAACACATTTCTCTAGTCTTTCATTAAGTAAACCATTAAGCTGAAAAGCATCTCATGGGGCTATGTTTCCATCCATATTTGCTGAAACATTATGAGAAAGAAACGACTCTATATGTAGTTGCAAAGGCATTCCACAGTTCATCCTGTGATATCTACCCCTGCATTCATGTCTACAACCACAGACAAAACCAGAGCCATTTTAACCTATGAAGAGTTTTCATAACTGTAGGTGTCAATTCAAATAAAGATGCTTTTAGTCTACTATTGATTTTGTTTCTTTTTGGTATATTGTGAATTAGTGTTTTTTTTTTTAAACAAATATTGTAGCCCTTTGTATGACATCAAAAAATTCCCAGATGAGTTTGAATATTGGTGCTTTTTTTAAGATTCTTATGGTACGGCGGTAGCATTGTTACCTCACAACAAGAGGTTCTCCAGTTCAATTCTTGGCTTGGCTTGGGAGTGTCATCTGTGTGGAGTCTGCATGTCCTCCCCGCAGTTGGGTAGCATTCGAAAGACATGCCTGCGTAAATGGGTGTGCCTTCGTTGAAGGTTGGGTGTTGAGCTGGCACCTCAGCGTTTCATAAAAATCTACCGCCAATCATTAGCGGACCGGAGTTCCGCTGTGGTGACCTCTTACCGGGAAAAAGCTGAAAGACAAACAACAACAACAATACTGCTAACCTTACTTTCTGAGTGGTGCTTTCTCATGAAACCAGTTCCCCCAGGGTTGGGGACAATATCATCATGGTCAGTTTCCTTTTTCTTCACCATCCTGTTGTGCTTTTTCTGATAAAAATTGACTTTCCTCTGGCTTCAGTTTCTCTTCCATGATAAAGTTGGCTACAAGCTTTGAGGTTAAACATTAGATCATTACTGCAGTAACAAGCTATTAGGGTTGTATCCTGTTCAGACCAAACAGCCAATTTTTCAAAGCTTAAAGGCACTATCCATGTACTCTATTAGGAACCCGAGCAGAGATCCATGTTAAAGGCAGTTAGAACACCAAAATCCTCACAGCTTTGATACCACTGAAGTGTATTCCTTCTCTCACCTTCATAGTTCCCTGCTGGGGAAACCTTCCCCTACTTTGTTTTTTCTCCCCTGTGGAAAAATAATGTGCTTTCTGTGAAATATTTATATTTTAGCTAAGATAATTGATTTTCTAGGTCTGTCAATACTTATTTGATGAGTTGCTTGTGAAGAAATTATAAAAAAAATGTTTTCTTCACATTGTTATCCTGTGATGGTAGAGTTTTTTGTCTTGGGAACAAGAATTTGTGCTTTTGGGGGAAGACATTTTGTTGTCTTACCTCAAAAACACTTTCTTCTTTGTATTGGTGTAACTAAGGAAACAATGTTTCTGACATGCAGAAAAGGAATGTAGTTTAAAAGAAGCCAGGATTTGAATGAGCTGTGTAATGTTTGAATAACAGTAAGTGATGTAATAATGTTTGCAACTAAAATTATTTCAATATGTTTTCATTTATATAAATATACACTTGCCTATATCATACGTGATAATTTAATAAAGATATAAAGATGTTTCTTGTTAAAAAAAAAAAAACTTTTTTCTTATGGTAAAGTTTACCAACTTTTCCTAGTTTCTCTACCCATTTTCAAGGCTTCTTTCCTGGCTGAACCCATGCAGCAGTTACCGGTCTCCTCAGTCCTTCCTTCCTCAGCAAGAAGAAGAAAATTAGTATGAAGTCTTCAGGTGTCAGACTGGCTCTTTCTCTGCCTCAGTCACTAATGGGTGACTTTGTTGTGGATGGACTTGGTTCCTTAGACTGCTCTTCATTTTCTTCCAGTCCCTCTAGTGTAGTTCAAATAAACAATAAGAGCTGGGAGCTAAACACACCCTCTGTGGCTGTGGGGATGTCCTTTGTGGGCAGGGGAGAACCATTCTTGCCAGTCTTGGAAGAAGGGGCAGGAGAAGGTCTACCACAGAGCCCGGATATGATGCGTAAATCCCACAACAGGTTGCCTGCCTTTGGTCAGTCTTTTTCTAGGGAGATCAGCAAGAAAAGAAAACAAAGGGTTACAAATGTGGCTTCTCCTATCTCAATCTCTACAGACAGAATATTTACTGGGATTTGCAAGCAAATGAATTTTCATCTTTAATGTGATAAATCCCTCTTCTGGAAGAAAAAAGGAAAAATAGTTTCCTCTCTGACACTGAATTTCAGTCAGAAGACCCAGAATTGGAGGGAGAATGTTCTGCTACAGGGATTTCTTCTCAAGCTGAGGGTTGTGATTCTGAGGAAATTGTTGCTTCAGAATTCCCTCCAGTAGAGCTATCTTTTTCTTACACTTTAAAATGAAAGGGATATTTCAATGGGAACAAAATTAAATTCTTATATCCCACCAAAAGTATTGCTATTTCAGTAGGATTTTCCATAGTGTTCAGATGTTCCTCCCATTTTATATCCACCTTACAGAATGTTTATTTGACAGCTTACAGTTCACCCAGCATTCAACCTCCTGCTCCTGTAAAGTCTGAAAGGTTATGGAAGGTACACCAAACCAACCAGTATTTGCTCTCCAACTGTAAAATAGACCCTGCAGTGATTTCCTAATATAAAACTCTCTCTGATAAACAGATTTCTAATTCTAATCCCATTCGCTTTGACAAGGATAGGAAGGCTTTGACAGATTTAGGAAGAAAGTTTATTCGGTACTTTTCCGTTATCGGGGCAACAGGCATAATGAGCAGTTGCAATGTTAGCACGCGGTCGCAATGATCCTTAAAGTAATGTAATAAATGTATTTATTATTTAAATTAAAAGCATATCTGTCAGTGTTGAATTGGCAACTGTATAGTGTGTGTCTGCCACTCTAACATTCAGAATTTTAAACTGCCAGGCTCATGTTAAAGTGTTTACTCCTGTCCTTTAGTACACGAGAAAGTTAATGGTTAACCTTCCCTCTTCTGAGTTGAAGAATTGTTTGAATGTCTTAATTTTATATGTTTCTCATGTAATTAAGCAAGCTCTAAACTGTTCTTATAATTTTGCTAATACTGTCTCCAGAGCTGCTGCTACTGGATTAGCCATTAGAAGGTTTGCTTGGTTGCATTCTTAGAAACTACCAGAAGATGCTAAAAAATGAGATTTTAAATTCTCCCCTAAAAAGAAAGTTCTACTTGGCCTATCTTAAGATATTTGATGAAAGGGGAAAGTCGATTCAAGGGTATGGTCTAATACATCCAACCTTCCTTTTTTAAAGCAAACTAAAATTTTCCTTCCACCTCAGTTCCCTTTGTAGAAAAGCAATTTAAGCAATGAGGAGCAATCAAACAGGATTTTAAAAAGCAATAACAAGAAGGTTCCAAAAAGAAAAGAAAACCCTCACAAAATAAAGGACAGTCCAAAAAGTCAGCTTGACTATTTGCCTTTTCAGGCTTCATAACTGGGGGTTGTTACAATGGTTAACATGTTTACCTCACAGACAAGAGGTACAGGGTTTGACTCAATTAAAGGAAATTGGCTAGGCTTAAAATGGCCCATAAGGGCAGCTGGCCTAGTACTTACCTCTAAACCCTCTCCCACTTTAGCAATATCTTCCTCATTCTGAGTCTACACCTTCTTCGGTAGAAACAGATTATTTAAAATAAATAGGTTTTGAAAGTCATTCAACAGGGGGTACAGATGGCAATATAGGATCCTCCTTACCCACTAAACCAAATATCTCTGTGCCCTCCTGTTTTGGAGCAAATGTTATATCAGAGTGTCAGAATAAGTGCATGCCTGCCAAATGAGTAAAGAGTTTCTTTCAAGGATTTTTCCATTGCCAAAGGAAGGAAGAAACTTGAAAGTCTGTACTATACTTCTCTGTTACCAGACATTTTGTCAAGGTCCCAAAGTTCAAAATGTCATCCCTTCAGACACTGTTAACCCTTATCACTTTAATAACTTTCATTGTAAAGCTAAACTTAAAGGATTCAAACAAAGCAAAAGCAATAGCACAGAAACACGGCTAAACCAAAGGCTTTTATTAAAGAAAAAATGTAAGCGCTTTCACACTCTAAACAGTGCTTCATTAGACCATATTGGAAAGACTAAAACTTTTAGTTATGTACTTACCATAACTTCGGATGTATGGGATCCATCTCGCCTACATTCATAACTGATGGGTTCGGAGCCGATCCATCGGCTCCGACTCGGCCAACTAGTACACTAGAACAAAGTCTCTTATTGGCTGGGCTACCCTCTATCCCAGGATGCACCACACCTGCTTCCCCAGATCTTGTTTGTTCGCTTTCATACTAACATGCAAACACAGAAAAATAGCAGTTATTCCAACCAACTAAAGTTCTTCAAGAGAAGATCTGCAAATGCACCTACATTTCCTCTAAATCCGAATGGAAGGGGGAAAGGAGGGTGGTCGTATGAATGGCGAGATGGATCCCATACATCCGGGTTATGGTAAGTACATAACTAAAAGATGTAATGGGATCCTATCTCGCCTACATTCATAACTGATGGGACAGCGTCCCTAGCACCTAAATCCCGGGTGGCTCATTGGAAAACACTCCTGAGAACTGTGGAACCAAAGGAAGCCCTGCCTCGAGAAACCACATCTAGTTTGTAATGAGAAATTAAAGTGTGCGGAGAAGTCCAGGTAGCCGCAGCACAAATATCATCTATTGATAATTTGGAGTGAAAAGCTACAGAAGTAGCCATTGCCCTGGTAGAATGAGCCCTGACTGGAAAAGGAGGCTCTTTGTCAGCCTGCGAATAAATGAAACAGATGCAATCTTTAATCCATTTGGCTATGGAGGTTTTAGCTACTGGTTGACCCAACCTGTTTATTGCAAAGGACACAAATAGTTGATTTGATTTCCGCGTCTGAGTAGTTCTGTTCAAATAAAAATGCAGTTGTCTATGGACATCCAACTGATGAAGGATATATTCTGCGTTATTGGAGAATTCGGGGAAAAAATACAGGGAGCTCTAGAGACTGTTGAATGCAGAAAGAAGATGCTACCTTCGGTAAAAAAGAGGGATTTAATTTAAGGGACACTCTTTGTTTGTGAAAAATCAAATAAGGAGGATTAGAACAAAGAGCCTGAAGCTCTGAAACCCGCCTGGCCGAAGTTATGGCCACTAAAAAAGCGGTTTTCCAAGACAGGAATTTCATATCGCAGGTAGCTGCCGGTTCAAAGGGGCGGGCAGTTAAGGCAGCCAGGACCAAATTTAGGTCCCAAGGGGGGACAGGATGAGATATTGGGGGCCTAAGGAGCCACGCTCCTTTAAGGAAAGACTTGCAAAGCTTGTTTGCCATTAATGAAGGTTCAAAAGAAACATGAAAATTAGAGATGGCCGCTAGCTGAACCTTAATCGTGGAAACTGAGGAGCCCGACTGAAAAAGAGAGGCCAGGAAATTCAAGACCTCCGGTACTGGGGCGGTAAGAGGGTCTATACCTCGTCACTGTGCCCAAAGGGCAAACCTTTTCCATTTGCTGGAATACAGTTTGATAGTGAAAGGTTTGTGAGAAGAAGACAAAATGTGGATAACCTCCGGAGAGAGGGAATTGTCCCTGACTAAGGATGGAAGTGGAGTAACCACGCCGCCAACCTCAAGGACCTGAGAGATGGGTGAGACTGTCCTGACTGATGAGTCAACAGGTCTGGCTCCGGGTCCAGAAACCATGGACCTTGCACCGCATACCTCCGAAGGAAGGGGTACCAAACCTGACGAGGCCAGTGCGGGGCAATCAAAATCATGTCGCTCTCCAGGTAAATTGCCTTCTGTATCACCCTCGGCAGGAGGGGAACCGGAGGGAAGGCATAAAGGAGACCGGGGGGCCAAATGTGGGTTAGAGCGTCCCTGGGAATCTGTCCCTGAGAGGGGGTCAGAGTGAAGAACTCTCTGCACTTCGCATTGTGGGGGCTGGCAAACAAGTCACAGCAAGGGAGACCCCAGTTGGCGAAGATTTTCACAGCCACTCTTTGGTTGAGGGACCACTCGTGGGGTAACAGGATAGTCCTGCTTAGTCTTTCTGCAATCACATTGGATTTCCCCGGTATGTGCATTGCCATTAGGAAGCGGTTGGTAGCTACCGCCCAGTGCCAAAGTCTCATGGCTTCTCTGCACAGTGGGTACGACCTGGTCCCACCTTGCTTGTTTATATACCAAACTACCGACATGTTGTCGGATAGGATAGCAATCAGACCTTGCGGGAGAGCGTGATGGAGAGCTTGTAGTACCAGTAGCACCGCTCTCATTTCCAGGATATTGATGTGCAAATGCACTTTCTGGGGTTGCCATGTGCCTTGGACAGACCTGTCCAGGTAATGACCCCCCCTCCCTACCTGGGAGGCGTCCGTGGTCACAGTGGCAATGGGGGACTGAAGGATAAAGGGTCGCCCCTGGTTGAGATTGGATTGGAGAAGCCACCAACGCAGATCTCGACGGCAACTTTCCGTAATTATAACCAAGTGGTTCAAGGGGAGTTCCTGATAGGACCATTGAACCGACAGTAGCCATTGCAGCACCCGCATGTGCAGTCTGGCTAAGGGGACTAGGAGAATAGTTGATGCCATCGAGCCCAATACCTGTAGAATCAGAATGGCCGGAGCTCTTGATAGAGGGAGGCAGGATCGAACTTGGTTCTGCAAAACTTGAATCCTTGCTGCCGGTAAGAAGGCGCGCATCCTTTTTGTGTCTAACTCTGCGCCTATAAAGGTAATACGCTGAGATGGCTGTAGCACAGATTTTTGCCAGTTGAAAGTAATTCCTAGAAAATGGCCCAAGGTGACTGTGGCCATGAGCGCCTGAATTAGTAGATGCTTGGAGGTGGCAGTAAGGAGCCAGTCGTCTAGGTATGGAAACACATGGAATCCTAGACTTCTCAGGTGAGCAGTCACCACTGCCAGACACTTGGTGGACACCCTGGGGGCTGTGGTGAGACCAAAGGGCAGTGCTCGAAACTGGAAATGACTGTCTCCCAGGCGGAAGCATAAATGACTCCTGGACTCTTGACTTATCAGAATGTGATAGTAAGCGTCCTTGAGATCTATGGAGCACATCCAGACATCCTTCTCCAATAGTGGGGGAATGGACTGAAGAGTGATCATTCGGAATTTGGACTTTTTCACAAAGCGATTCAATGAACTGAGGTCCAAAATGGGCCTGAAGTCCCCTGTCTTTTTTGGCACCAAAAATAGTCTTGAGTAAGTTCCTGATCCAATCTGATCGGCGGGGACAGGCTGGATGACTCCTTTTTCTAGCAGCTTTGAAACCTCTATTGCTGCTTGATCCCGCTGACTGGGTGGCACGTCCGGGATTTCCCTGAAGGGAAGGGGGGGCTTGATGAAGGAAATGAGATAGCTTCCGGTAATAATCCGGAGCACCCACTGGTCGCTGGTAATAGCTTCCCAAGCTTGTGGGTGTTCTGCAAAACGACCCCCGACTGGCTCCGGAGCTGCACAGTCGGGCAGCAACTCAGGGACGTTGAGCGTAGGAGGAACCACGAAAGGTATCGTGGTCTCCAGAGTTACGGGGGCCTCTGCCACCTCTGGGGCGGCATCTTCCTGAATCCCCCCCCCCCGCCTCTAGAGGGGGGATCACTGGGTGGAGTAGGGAAAGACCTCTGAGTTTTCCTGAACCACATTTTCCCTCCTCTCTGGGCCTTGGGGTAAGGCCTAGAGGGAGCGGAAAAATGGGCACCAACGGCAGTCAAGGTCTTGCCCTCCTGCTCGCACCGAGTCAGTGTGTCCTTCACCTTGGGTCCAAACAAAGAGGACCCATCAAAGGGGGTGTCGGCGAAGGAAGACTTGAAGGCCTCCGCAAAGGAACACAAGCATAACCAGGCATGTCTCCTGAGGGCCACGCCTGTTCCCGCTGCTCTACTCGCCCCCTCGGTCGCATACGAGATGAGCCTCATGGACGAGTTCACAATGGAAGATAAGGTAGTCATCTGGGCGCCAACAGTGTGGGCTAATGCCTCAGGTAGATTACCTGTGAGGGACTCACTTAGCTCTTTAAGGAGGTCCCTTTGGAGCCTAGTAAAATGACATAAGTAATTCAGCGACCGTAAGGTAAAGGCTGCTGAAGAAAGGGTATGCTTCCCATACCTATCCATGCTCCTGGAATCCTTATTAGGAGGGTGGATAGACGTTGAAGCCTCTGCCACGTCCTGCTGTGTGGCAGATGCCACCACCATTGCATCTACAGGAACTCCTTTTGTTAAAAATTCCTTTTGAGGGGGGGCTGAAAGAAATTTATTGGGTCTTGCAGGCACCATTTCCACAGAGTCAGGGTGTTCCCAAGCCCTTCGAGAAACTAAATCAAGTAATTCATCGAAGGGCGGAGACACCCAGGAGGTGGAGGGCTGGGCTCCGAAGGCCTTGAGGAAGACTGACTCCTCAGCGGAAGGGGTTTTGGCCTGCCAATCTCCTCTCTGTCTCAGAATCTCAAGGATATCTGAGAAAGAGACATCATCCGAAGATGATTTTGGGGACCCCTCCACATCATCGAGGTCAGTGTCAGATGTGACAGACTCATCTTGGGAGTCTACGTGCTTCCTCTTGCACAATTTCTTCCATGGAGGCTCATCCGAAGCGGTTTCGGACGGACCCCCCAGAAGAAGGGAACCCCCCACGGGGGTATCCTCAGGCCCTGGGGCCCCACTGTCATGGGACTGCAGTACGCCAGAAGCACCAGTCTCCAGGTCTAGGGATGGTGAGATGGAAATCTGCTGAGCCAGCAAGGACATGGCCAGCACGCTCCTCATGGCCTCAAAGGCAGGACCTCCAGACTCCATGGAGGTCACTGGCCGAGAGACCACGACGGCACTAGGAATCCCCGCAGCCAATGCTCCGAGGGGAAGACTAGGCACCGAGGCACCTAGTTCCAAGATGTTCCCCTCGGCCCCGGCCGAGGAAGTCCCAGTACTGAACCCCGAACCCAAGGACAGGGTAGGAACAATGGTCGGAACCGATAAACCTCGAAGGGGTCTCGGTTCCGACTGTACGGCTCTGCCTTGCTCCACCATCACCGACCCCAACGGCTCCGAGGAGGTTGGAGGAGGAATCGAAAGTTTCGAGGGGGGGATTGGCTCCGGGGCCGAATGGGCTGGAGCCGAGACCATTTTTGCAAAAACCAGAGACTGGAAAAGCCTCTGAATACCCCTATACAAATCTGAATCAGACAATTTGGAGGATTTAGAGGAAGTAGAAAGGGGTCGAGACGACTTCTCTCTCGGCTCAGACAATGTAGGGGACCGGCTCCGAAAGGGCTCCAACACTATCGGCGCCGGGTCCAACACAATATGAATAAGGATCGGCGCCGAAGGAGCTTTCGGAGCCGAGGGGGAAGAGTCTGAGCTGCACACCTCCACCGGCTCCGAGACCAATGGAACCGAGGGAGGTGATTCGCCTCTCGATGCTCCAACCTGCGGCTCCGAAACTAATGGAGCCGAGGAAAGAGGCATCGAGGCAGACCCTTCAATCCTCAGCTCCGAAGTCAGTGGAGCCGAGGAAGAAGAGGTCGACTTATGCTTCTTAGTAGTCGGCTCCGACGGACTGGTCGGAGCCGACGACCTTTTCTTTTTAGAAGCAGTAGCAGGAGATGAAGCCAAAGCTTCCTCAAAAGAGGGCTTAATAAGGCCCTTCAGGATCAATTTATTTTTTCGTTCTTGAAGAACCCTAGCAGAAAAAGCATGACACACACTACATGTCTCTTGCAAATGCTTTGGCCCTAAACAATACACGCAAATAGCATGACTGTCGGTGATAGACATTTTATAATTGCACCTAGTGCACTTTTTGAACCCAGATTTTTGCTCTTTAGACATTTTAGTGCGAATAACCCTATGCAATAATCTAATTTCACACAAGGAACAGTACTGACCAAAACTGTTAGAGCACGAGAAAAAAAGGGCGCGAGCCCTCTGAAGACAAGGTTTACCTCACAGGGGAGACAACAACAACAAGGGAACACAACAATGGGCAAAAGCCCTCTAACTTAAACGGGCTTTGCCCGGAAAGGAAAAGGAGTAAATAAACAACACACTCACTCCACTAAGAAGGGCAAAGGCCCTCTAACTTAAACGGGCCTCACCTGACCAACCGATATAAAAAAACGACCAATAACACTCAACAATGCACGGAATAGCTGTTAAAACAGCTGTTGATTTAATTTATGAAGAAAACCCCAGGTCAAAAGACCAGAAAAGTAATAAAAAATACACTTAGCTCCAGCCAAGTCGAGACCATGTCTAGCTTGTAAAGCGGCAAACGAGATCTGGGGAAGCAGGTGTGGTGCATCCTGGGATAGAGGGTAGCCCAGCCAATAAGAGACTTCGTTCTAGTGTACTAGTTGGCCGAGTCGGAGCCGATGGATCAGCTCCGAACCCATCAGTTATGAATGTAGGCGAGATAGGATCCCATTACATCATGTACTTAAATAATAAAACCATCATGGTATATCCAATCAACATCATTGAAGCATTCAAATGAACTAATTACAGTAGCCTATCAATAAAATATTAAAATCACTTAAAAAGTCTTCTCCTTTTTAGAGCAGGTTTTAAAGAAACCCTGCCATTTAATTCTGGACATTTGTCAGCCTGTAACCTAATTATCCAATGCAATTTATGTTCTTCAGTATAATTCCTGAAGTCACCCTTAAGTTCACTCATCCAAACTCTTTCAGTCACCCTAATTGTAAAAGAGTGGTCTTCTCCCCTCTCAATAATGTGTTTAGCTAGGGAATTCCTAATGTCCTTCTTCGGTATACAGTACAAATGTTCTCTAATGTGATCAGCAAGACAACGATTGGTTTTTGCGATATAAAAACGTACAATTTCAACCAGATAGCAATATAGATAACATTAACTGTAGCACAACCAGCTTGAACTCTGAACTTAAATTCAGTACCTGTTAAGGGATGCACAAAAAAGTCCAATGTATTAATATATGTACAGTAATTACATTTATTGCAGGACCACATCATATCTTCATTTATTGTAATCAATCTCTGCAACTTAACGTTCTTATAGCATAGCTGTCTTTTTTAGGGATTTCCTATTCTTAAAATGAAAAGAGGGTTTATCACCTACAAGGTCCTTTATGCGTTCATCCGTTTGTAAAATAGACCAATTCATTCTAATGGTGTCACAAATCATCTTTACATCATTGGTGTAGTAGAGAGAAAATGGGACGGCAGGGGATCTAGCTCGTAATTCTCTAAAGGCTGAGGGGTCTTCTACCTCTCCCTCACTCAAAGCAGAAAAATAGGGACGTGCCCTGTTATTCCTAAAATTCATGACCTCACAGCACATACTCTTCAATTCTCTATTGCTATATCCCCTGTCTAAACATTTATGACCAATATTTTGCAGGTTCTGTTGGAATCCTACCTCAGAGCTATTTAATCTACATATGCACATACCTTGACCCCTCAGAACATTCTTATAAAAAAAACTAGGATGCATGCTGTCCTCTTGCAGCACAGCATTCTTCCTGCAGGACTTCCTATACATACCTGTCTCAAATCCAGAGTTAGGATATTTAAAAATCTGTATATCAAAAAAATCTATAAAGTCTCTCAAAGGGTGATGGGTAAATCTTAAATACATGGTGGTCAAATGTAGATATTCCACAAACTCAATCAACCACTCCATGGTCCCTTCCCAAATCAAAAAACAATCACCAACACACCTATAAAACTTTAAGCATGAAACAAATTCATGAGTTCCCAGCACATACTCAGATTCTCATTGGGCAAGGACTGCACTGGCATAGCTATTGGCACATGGTGTGCCTATAGCCATGTCTGTTTTTTGTAGAAACAGGGAGTCTTCAAACAGGAATATGTTGTTCTCAAGTACCATTTCTAAAAACAAACATATTAAGTCTATCATTATGTCCTTATAAATGTTATACCTTTTAAGGAATTCTCTAGTCAATTCTAAACCTTTGAGGTTAGGTATAACAGTAAATAAAGATACCACATCAACAGTGACTAAAAGACACTCTTCAGATATATAATTTCTATTGCCAAATTCATGAAAATCATTCAAAAAATGCTTAGTATCTGTCAGGACGGTCCTGACTTGGTCTAAAATCGGTTTGATCTTTTTCTCTCTAAAAATAGTGAAAGGTTCTGTCAGCCACCCTTCTCCAGAAAGAATCGGCCTGAAGGGTGGAGAGATTGCATTTTTATGTATCTTCGGTAGTCCCTGAAGCTGCGGTATCAAGGGATGATCAATTATTAAATACTGTAATAAATCAGTGCTTATAGCACCATTAAGAAAAGAATCCTCTATAGTCCATGTAATGCTCCTTTTTAAAGATGTAAAATAACCCGCATTACTGTTTTGATATGTTTTGTCATCAGCTAAAATCTCAAGTATAGAAGTACTATAATAACTATAATCCATCACAACTACCGCCCCTCCTTTGTCAGCAGATTTAATGACCAATTCCCTGTCATTCCACAGCTCAACAAGGACTTTTCTTTTTTGTGGACTCAAATTATAAAATTGTTAAACATTTTAAATAAACCAGCTTCACATTTCTTACAAAAAGATTCAACAGCTGAAGATAATATAGGTTGAAACAAACTCGTTCTTTTGAAAACACCACTCTCACACTAGTTTTTTTTTTTTTTAAACATAAGTTTAAGCATAATATTCCTAGCAAATAGTCTAATGCCTATAACTGTATCACTAAAAACTGACTGTTGTGCTGGAGTAAATGACAAGCCATGTTGCAGTAACAAGATTTGTGCAGAAGTAAGTTGCTTGTTAGAAATATTTCAGACTAAGCATCTTTTGTTAATGCCCTTTTTGGAATTCTGAGCTGAAAGTCTTCCTTCGTAGACCTCATTCTCTTCCTTCCTCTGCTCAGGCATCTAAATTTCTCCTTGGATGATTTCCATCTGATAGGCAGGGGAAAAGGAATAGCAGCCTGTTCGGACATCTGGTTGTTTCAGCTGCTGGCCATCCCCTGAAGAGGAACCAGTCACCATCAATGGTTGCGAAGGCATGGAATTAGAGGCAGTCTCATTGGAGGATAAATTCTGTGTTGCTTCTTTGATAGTGCCAGCCTTTTTTCAGAAACTGCACCTTCCAATGAAGTTGTTGAAAGTTCAGACTGCCTTGGCCAATAAAACACATGTCCCTGTTTAAAATCATTGATATTTATGTCCAATTTCTTATTCTTCTGTACACACAAATGCTGTTCATACATATAGACACTATCTAATATAGTATCCAGAAGTGGCAGGCAAACCTCACTGGAACAGCTGTTAAGCAGCAACTGTCATTTTTTATTTACCTCCTCTAATAGAGCATTTTCCACTGGTTTGAAAAATTCAATTAACAGCCAAATATGGTTAAAACTCAACTCTGTATTCAGTTTTTGCCATCAGTAGCTCCATATAAGTGTTGCCGTACATCAGCATATTAAGCACTCTCAGTCCCCATGGAATCACCTGATGAAATAGGCAGGCTTCTAGGAGCATTTGCTGCCATTGCAGATGTTTAAGTTTGAATAAATCATTCTCAAGATCCCTCAAGCCTGCCTTAAATGCATTTTCATCATACTCAGGTGGGTTTTGTTTATGCTCTGCAATGGTCTTGCATTTAGCCAATAAAGGATTCATCTCAACCCACAAGAGTCTAGTGAAATTATCAGTAGAGCCAACATTTAAGAATTGTTGGGCACATAATCCAACTCTATCTCACGATTAAAACCTTCAGCCATGTTTAACATCACATGTCCATTAGCAAACATTTCAGGTGTTTTCTATGATCTTCTGTATCTGTATCACACTATTAGTTCTCTGTGTTACCCTTTAGTCAATATGCTATGCCAATGGTATTTATAAAGTGTCTGGTTGTAGCAATTGCTTATTACAGACTTAGGCATACAGGTTTTTCCATATTTAAATGATTGTCTTATATTTGCAGACTTTCTTTCCAGTTGTTGAGTCCTTGATAAGTGTTCATACATGCCTACTCAGATTGGGGGGTTCAAGTGAACCTACAAAAATCTTGTCTCATCTACTCATGCAAAATAGTTTTTCCTGGGATGAGTCTCTTTTTCACCAGACAAACTAGAGATGTACCAAGAGATCTTCCTGAGCTTTTCCTAACAATCTCTGGTACCTGCCAATGCATTTCTTGGGATTCTGGGTTACATGGTTTCTAAAATTCACGATTCCCTTGCCCAGACTTCATGTGAGGAATATTTAATGGTATCTTGGCTCAGTCTGGAATCAGCATAAACACCCCTTCTTTTTTTTCAAATTACAGTTTTTTTTTTGTTTTTGTTTTGTTTTAAGGGAGGTACTGTGGTAGTTTCTCAGTCCAGGTCTCACCATCTCTGTTCCATCTGCATCTCCTCATCAGTCTGTCAAAACAGATGCTTCAGACCTTGCAAGGGAAGCTGCATCAAAAGGAGAGAAAAATGCAAGGACTGTGGGGCAAACAGGACATATAAAATCCCAAAATATCCAAGAGGTGATGGCAATAATAAATGCAATGAAAGCCTTAAATTATCTTGAGATTTGCTATGATAGACTGGGAGGTAGCAACTGAGCTCTTTGATGCTTAAGTACACTCCATCAGAGCAAAACATTGTAGCCGACAAGTTAAGGACCAGGAAGGGTCCTCATGAATGGAAACCATACCCAGCGTTCTTCAAGGAAATGATCCAGTCAAGAGGAACACCTTGGATACCTCTGTTTGCCTCCTTTAAAAACTGTTTGCCTCCTTTAAAAACAGACATTTAAAGAAATTCTGTCTCAAAATTCCTTGCAAACAGAACTGGAAGACAGATGCTTTGTTGTTTCCATGGACAGAAATGTTTATCTGTGCTTTTCCTCTCTTTATATTGCTGTCTAGGGTTCTTATAAAGATTCAGAAGTACTATCCAAAGATTGTGGTGATGACTTCCTTTTGGCCCAGACAACAGTAGTTCTCCTTTAGAAACTGCTCAAAGGCAGTTACCACAGGCTTCCCTGCCAACTGGATTTACTCACACAAGGCAGGGGTTGTTTAAAAAGCTACAGCCAGAATACTCTTCAATTCACTGCCTGGGTGATATAATTTTATTCCTTTTAAGCACCTCTTTTTTAAGACATGCAGCATGTAGTAAAGGAGGCTAAAAAGTCTGGTACTAGAAAATCATATGAGTGGAAAAGATTTTCTAGTTGGTACTATTCTAAGAATCAAGACCCTTTTAAAGCTTGGTTACCCCTGGTTCTTGTGTAAGTTACTATCCTCTGGCTTTTTTTACTCTACTAGTAAGAGTCATCTTTCAGCTATTTCAGTTTGTTGACCCTTGGATACTCCCTGCTCCCCTTTCTTAATGTCCTCAAGTCAAGCAGTTTTTGAAAGAGGTTTTACATGTCTGTCTACCTAGAAAGCAGGAGGCGCCTTCTTGGTATCTTAACTTTGTGCTTGAAAAGCTTACTCTTCTTCCATTTGAACTAGCTTGTCAGGGTGATTTGAGTTTATTATGGAAGTCTGCATTACTCATTGTTCTGACTTCTACAAGAAGGGTTATCAAGTTACGAGTTTTTATGGTTAGTCAATCCTCCATTTTTTCACAAATCCTTCTTTTATGCCCAAAGTGGTTTCAGGCTTTACCTTGAGTCAAGCAATTAATCTCCCTGTATTCTTTACAGAACCTAAAAGCAGTACTCAGGATGTTCACAGGCTGCTCATATACTACTTGGGCAGAACTAAATCCTTCAGAAAAGCTGATCAGCTGTTTGTCTCCTATGAAAGTAAAACACAACCAATGTCAAAAGTATACAGTTTTGATATAGTAGTCTCATGCTATTTCTTCTGTTATTCTCATAACAAGCCACTTCCAGGCAGTGGTAGGGCTCTCTCTACCAGGGCTTTGGTTTCTTATGTGGCTTTTATATGGTGCTCTCCCCAAAGGTGCCCCTAAGCTTTCAAAAGCTAGCCAGTTGATTATATCCTTTGCAGGATAAAGTGCAAACAGCATAAGCTACTGCAACAGTGATCTATCAGAACATGCACTATTATGGTAGGTTTTCTTACACAATTGTACTTTCTCTAAAGCTTGATGGAAAACGGAATACCCCTTGGAAAAGCATTTCCACCTTCTAATAAATAAACAAACAAAAAAAGACATTTATAACTATTTCTTATGGACAGCCTTAAGAATACTTTGGAGACAATAGTACAGCTGGACTGGTAAAGATGTTAATGCAGAAATGGAGGAAGGAAAAAAAAAACAAATCTCCAGTTTATGAACAACCTGATGTAACATAATAAATGAGTTCTGTTGGAGTGGTTTAGACTGCCCACCATGGGTTCCCTTATGTCCATGTGCAGAACTGAGTATCCCTTTTTTATGCATTGGTGCTCTGCTTGGTAAGTAGGGATCCCCTTTTCTCCCCAACTTCTCTGCAGAGTTGCACTCTCTGTCTGCTAACCAGATTCTCATGTCATCAGGCAAAGTACTGAGGGCTTGTTCCCTCACCAAAAGGTCTGCCAGTCCCTCAGAAGTGGTGAACAGACACCCACTCACCCATCTGTGAAAGTAAGTACTTAAATCATCAATATAATCCCGTACACTTTCATCTGTCTTACGTCTGTGTTCATGCAACTTTTTCCTGTAATAAGCTTCAGGTGTTAGTTTAAAACAATCTAGAAGACAGTTCTTGACTTTAACATAATTCAAACGATCTGCATCAGATAATTTTGACATGGCCTGAACAGCTTTACCATGGAGTAAGGGAGTTAGGAGCCAAACTTAGAGCTCAAGGCCAACATTATACTGTATACATACCCTCTCAAATATATGAATAAAACTATCAAAGTCATCCCCATCCCTGTACTGAGGAAAAGGTATACTGATGTTTACAGCTTCTGGGGTCTGGTTATTCCCTTCCTCATTACCTTCATGACCCTCTTGAAGGGTAAGAAGGTCCACTTCATGTCAGCACTGTCTCTCATTTTCCTCAGCTTCTAAACACCTGAGTCTTTCTGCTGATTCCAGTTCAAGACATCTGGTCCCCAGTCATTAGGTGCCCAGTTCATACTGATGCTGTTTCTCATCATCCTCCAGATCATAGAGGCTCTGGTTCTCCCTTTCCTCCACCTACAGTTGTTTGGTCTCCAGGCACATTCTCTCTTCAGTCTCCAGTTGTCTCATTCTGTCCTTGGCCTCCAGGTGCAGGCTCTAACTCCAGATGGATTCTTACGTCCTCCAAAGAAAAGGTGGACTGTCCTGTCTCTGCAGGCTGCACTTCCCCAATACCAAACTGGATATCTTCCAAATGGCAGGTCTGAGCAGAAGTTGCAAGTAAGGCTGCAATCATTGCTTCCTTAGTCAGGTTAGCATGCATCAGTCCTCTAGCTTCACACTCATTGGCCAACTGGTTGTCAGCTTACTATAGTCCTCTGCTG
This sequence comes from Protopterus annectens, assembly GCF_019279795.1. NCBI lineage: Eukaryota > Metazoa > Chordata > Ceratodontiformes > Protopteridae > Protopterus > Protopterus annectens. The sequence goes on along the minus strand of NC_056729.1, from coordinate 43,470,559 downwards.
ACATCTTTGCGTGCTATCCCTGACTGACTAACTAAAAATAAACAAAACTGTGGTGAAATGAGATTATCTATGTTTATTTTGTAGCTGTCGAGAGTGCACACCCTAATGACAACTACCCACAGGTTACTGAAGTCCAATTAAAGATCTCACACCACTGGCATCAATTAAATGTGACACCTGTTTAATATCCCACCAGACTGCCACCAATTAATGTGATGCCCAGATAATATCCCACCAGACTACCAACAATTAATGTGACATCCCTTACTATCCTAGGTCAGTAACTAAGGAGCATCAGTCCTCACTACTGACTCCAATGTGAGACTGTCACTTAAACAGGAGTAATGTTTCACAATTTTCCCCTAAGAGTACAACAGGAACACACTGTATAGCCTGGGACTGAACTGTGTATACATCTGTCCACCTCTAATATAACTCCTTATTACACACTTCAGAGCACTCTTTCCCAGTTTAAGACCTCTGATACACTCACACTCAAATAAATTAAATCTCATATAGCCAAACACTTCTGGGACAGCCTGACACAGACTTCAAGCTGTGTCCCTTCCCCAAAATAATACAGTAATGCTAACACCAATCAGAGTGTCTTCATGCCCTTCTAAAGAGGTGTCCAATTATGAAAATTAAATATTAAAACAAACAGTAGCAAATTACCTAAGCAGTCAGGCTTTCAGAGTGGCTCAGGAAGTTATAAAGCACGTACAAGCACTCTCAAATCACCAAAGAAAAACACTGATTGTCCAGCCACAATGAAAGTTAATAAAAATATTTATTTAGCAAAATGACTGAAAATATAAAACAGTAATTCCCAATAAACAAACAAATGAAATCAATACTGTAGAACAGAGATCCAACATTCAGAAAAACTCTAACTGATCTAGCTGATTAATTAGGAGCACTGTCCCTGATCTAAACTAAATTACTACAATGGAGCAAAGGCAGGCTTACAGTTCTTGGTGAGTCCTTTTTGGGAATCCACTGCACGGTACATCTGTGATCAACTAACAATTATAACTAACAACTGTCTACTGTAAATGACTTCTGCAGGCTCGTTTATAAACTAGCCTGTAAACTGTTCCAGTTCTAATTTTCATTTCATATTTTTAAATTCATCCAACAGCTGTTTTCTAAAAGTTCATTCCTGTCTTTCAGCTTCTGACAGTAACACATAGCAACTGTCAACATTCCAATTGCATCATCTGCTGATCAGCTGAATCTGAGACAGTTTGCCTTTAGAATCTCTCTTCATAAACATGCATAGTTGGAAATGTACAAGGACACTGTTCAAGTCTTTAAAACATTCTGTTCAAACAGATCATAAATCAACATGTAAGAACTTATTTACAATAGAATAGCTGCTCATGCTGGCATACAATACACAGATCAATCTGAAATTATGTACAAAAACTCAGCTAGATATGGTAGCACAGATGACAGTGTCTAATTTATTCACACATGCAAGCAGTGGAGGCAATCATATGAGGAAGGTAATAGAGGGAGATCCAACCAGTGTCTGCACCTGAGTACAGATGTGCCTGCTTCAGAGGAAAGAGCTAGACAGTACCAGGAAGCCTAAACCTGTGTCACAGCTGCTACAGTCTACTGAACTTCCTATAGAAGGGGCTACTACAGGGGAGAAGATGATTGATAGTAGTAAGCCTAAATCTTAAACACAAAAAGTGTTAACATAGACACAGTTCTCAGATCTGACCTTAAAGAACTTAATGGAGATAGTCAAAAATGCTCATTATTCTCAAGGTTAGGGGTGCCATATTCTAGGATAAAGGATTACTGTACAGACTGCTGACTGCTGAAGGAGGGCTACTGGCAGAGGTGATGGCAGCAGTTGGTAGTTCCAAGGGACTATGCTCATGCACTGCTGTCACAGCCCATGATATTTCTTTTTGCAGGTTATCTGGGTAAAAATCATACAAAAAGGAGATTTATTAATTGTTTTTATTGGTCTGGCATCACAAAAACCATGAGAGGGTACTGCAAGACATGTGAGCCATGTCAAAACACTGGCAGACGCAGATGTAAAAACTAAGGCTGCTTTGGTACCATTGCCTGACACAGAGGAACCATTTCTTTGGGCAGTTGTGAACACTGTGGGGCTATTGGTACCTTAAGAACCAAAAAGGTATATCTAAAGTGGTGGTAGATGATGTTACTATGTAAAACAGGGGATGAGTCCTCTATCGAGTCAAATACTACATTAGAGATGTTTAGCAAGGTGGATTTTCTCTGAGAAATACTGATGGATAGAGAGCCTAACTTCATGTTAGACCTGTTGACTTGTTCTTGGAGGTGCTCTGGGGCAAAGCAATTATAAATTATCCCCTACCATCACAGACAGACGGTTTCATGGAGAGTTTTGACTACTCTTCAGATCATTCTGAGATAATTCACAGAACAAGTCAAACAGTGGAAAAAGCAACTACCCCACTCATAAGAGTTTTTTGTACTTTTGAGTTCTTTTACGGTCAAAGGGTGGGGGAGCCCCTAATCCTAATTCATATCACGTAGTAGAATGAATGTGGTTCCTACAAAAAGTTTACTGTACAGTATGTGCTGAATTTAAGGACTAAACATAGGGGGCTTGTCGGGTTGGAAGAGAACTTAGAACAATCACAACAGCAGCAAAAAGTCTTGTATGATTGGACAGCAAGAACCTGAAAGTACACGGACAAAATGTAACAGTACTTTTCCTGCTTGAAAAATAAATTGCAGGCAGCATGGGAGGATCCTTTCATTGTTCTCAGCAAGGTTAAATGATAGTTATGGTGTGGAGCTACAAGATGAATTGCTGGGGATATGCTGAATCAAACTGATACCTCAGTGGATGTGGTACTACTGTCACATGTGCTATCCCTTATGCAGGTTTAAGAGATCCATTAGTGCCATGAGAGTTTTGGGAAAGGCTCTCTGCTAAACCAGGGTGTACTCAAAGTAAGCATCATGTAGACATTGGGACCCATCGAGCAGTCAATACAGGAGAGTTAACTATCAAAGCATAAATAAATGTCAGGTAAAAAAAAAATGGAAAAACGTACCCTTTTACCACAAAATGTAAACTGCATCTCCCGGCAAGGGATTGGGCAGTGTAATTTAAAACACTCATCTCTAAGGTTCATGTATTGAGAGTTTCTCAACTCATAATTCAATAAAGGTGTTTGGAAAAAAGAAGGGTTGCTTGAGGCCAACAACGTAGTAAGGAATGTAGAGAAGGGATACAATGCAAACCTCCATTCCGCATTTCTGGAAACACTGGGAAACATAAAGGTCCTAACAAACACCCTAATATTAGGTGATTTCAATTACCCAAAGATTAACTGGGAGAACTACTCAAGTACTAACTCCCTTGCCCAACTTTTCCTAGAATTTATAAACTCAAACCCCCTGATTCAACTGGTCAACACTCCCACCAGAGTTAACAACATATTGGACCTGGTCATCACCAACATGGGTGACCGGTGTTCCACACCAGAGGTCAACCCCTCGCTGGTTAGATCTGACCATAAACAAATCACTTTGGATATCCATATTCTGCCCCCTCCCCCAGACAACAAAGCCACCATGAAAAACATTTCAAAAGCAAACTTCCCATTACTTAAGACCGAGGTGGAAAGTTTCAAAGCCCCATGCTGAAGGATAACACTGTCCAAGCTGCAAAATCCTTTACTAATGCATTCTACAGGCAGCTACAAGAATGCATGGATTGTGCCATCCCAAGCAAAACCAAGACTCACTCCTCCAAGAAAAGGAAACCAGTCTGGTGGACTCCTGCCATAAACAAGCTATACAATAGAAGGAGGAAACTAGTACAGAAAAGAGTAAAATCCCAAGAAGGGAAGACATCCCTGATCAGTATCAGCAAGAAACTACAATCCCTCATAAAATCATCCAAGGTGAGCTTTGAAAGAAAAATTGCCAAGGACTCCAAAGATAACCACAAGGCATTCTTTAGCTATGTCAAGAATCTAAGTGGCAATGCTCAGATCTGCTCAGAGTTAGTGCAGAATGGCACAAAATACACTGAACCGACCGATATCACCAACATCCTGGCAGACAGATTCAGCACAAACTTCACCCCCATCTCACCCCCAAAAGGACCCATAACCATACCAGAAGAATGTAGAGTCCCTGAAATCACAGACACTCAGGTTAAAACAGCCCTCTCCAAAGCCAAAAACTCAGCATCAATGGGACCGGACAGTGTCCCAGGCTGCATCCTACATGAGCTCAAAGATGAACTAACCCCTCACCTTAACACACTGTTCAACCTCAGCCTCTCCACAGGCTACATAACCATAAAGTGGCGCACAGCAATGGCTATCCTGCTCCACAAAGGTGGAGCCACAACAGACCCTGGGAACTATCCCCCTATAAGCCTGACTAGCTTGGTCTGCAAGTCTATGGAGCACATCATCATGGAACTCATTAACAGAGACATTGGGAACCTCCAAACACTGCACCCTACCCAGTTTGGCTTTAAGTGTAGATCATGCTTCCTAAACCTGGTGGACTTCTTTGAGACAGTTACCAAGGCTATAGACGAGGGAAAGGTGGTACACACAGCCTACCTAGACCTTGCTAAGACCTTCGACACCATTCCCCATTCTGGTATTATAGACACGCTCACCAGCCTTAACATAAACCCCTACATCACAAGATGGGTTGCCAACTGGCTCACGGACCGAACCCACATAGTGACAGTTGTGGGAGCTAGGTCCGTCTCTAAACCAGTTACAAGTGGTGTTCCCCAGGGCTCGGTCCTGGGACCCCTCCTGTTCGGCATATACTTCTCAGAGGTACAGGCAAGCACAGGAGGACTATGGCTGACCAAGTTCGCAGACGACTGTAAACTAGGAGCTATAATTGGCTCTCCGGCTGACACAGACATCCTCCAAAAGGGTCTCACCGAGATGGATATCTGGTGTCAAAATCATGGCCTCAAGCTAAATGCCAAAAAGTGCATAGTCATCCCCTTTGGAAAAAACAAAGTTCCCACAAACTACCACATAGATGGCAGTCCCCTAAATAAGTAAGATGTAATAAGGTATCTGGAGACCCAAGTAGATAGTAATCTCACCTTTGATAATCACACTGCCAAAGTGGTTAGAAAATCCTTCTACGTGGCCCACCTAATCACAAAAGAGTTTGCATCCAGATCAAAAGAGGTCATTGTGTCCCTCTACTCATCGCTCATCAGACCCATCTTAGAGTACAATGCCCCATTTGGGATGCACCTTACAAGACACCTGCAACAGGATCAATGGCCTCAAACAGATGCCCTATGCAGCTCGACTGAAGAAACTCCAGTTGTACTCGGTTGCATACCACCTACTCAGAGGTGATCTCTGCCTGACATACAAGGCCATGTCCAACCCAGAATTGATGGACATGCTCCACCTAAAGAAAACTTTATCCCCTCAAGCCACATGCTCTAGTGATCTAAACCTTACCACAACAATAAATAGGACATGCTGGTGGGACAGATTCCTGTCCCAGAAACTTCTCATGCTTTGGAACAAGATCCCAATCTACATTAGGCAGAGCTTCTCACTAACACTCTTCAAAAGAAACCTTGACAAGTGGATGGGAAACAGAAATTTTACGTCGGGGATCACTTCAGTGGCTCTGCTGGACAGAGGCACAGGGAACTAATCTAAGGGGACGGCGAAAGCCAACACATTCTGGCTAGGCTTATAAATGTCTTCGGGCAGATAGCCTAGTACCCATCTATGAACCTATAGGAAAACATAATTGCTTTCAGAGTAGAAATTTAACTGGCAGAGTGAAGTTGTCAAGTCATTTTCAGTACAATGTACAGAAGACTGTATTAAACTTTGGGTAATTTAGTTTTCATTAAAAAATTAAGAAATCTTCCAGTATGTAAAATATGGACTGAACATAATAAGTGATTGTTTTCAGTGGAAATGCAAAAGCCATTACAAAAATGAAGCTGATTTCTCTAAATTTGCACACATTAGAAGTAAATAACAGTCAGCAATTCCCCAGCTAAGCCTCAAAGTATTATTGCTTTTTAATCCAATATGCAATTTCGATCCACGGTGGTGGTGCTGCAGTAGCATTGTCGCCTCATAGTAAGATGCTGTCTGGTTTGATTCTCAGTTAGAGTGTCTTCTGCGTGGAGATGTGTGAATGGGTGTACCTTCGTTGAAGGTTGTGTGTCAGGGCTGGTAACTCGGCACGTAAAAATCAACTACCAATCATTGGCGGACCGGAGTTCCACTGTGGCGACCCCTAACCGGGAAAAGCCGAAAGACACAAACAAATCCAATATGCAATTTCGTTCAACTCTCTGGTCAGACATCTTCAGACTAAAAGAGCTTCCTGACACCATTTCATTTAAGAACACACAAATAGAGATCACATGTTCCTAAAACACCTATCAAAATATCACAGTAATTAAAAACATAATCAACACTTATCCGCCCATAGCTAGCAGCAATAAATGGGCAGATAAATAAGTCCTTATTTCTGGCTGCTTAAAAATCTAATTAAAATATTCATATATAAAGAACCTTAGTTGAATGTATCAAACACACATCAACCACGGATGAAACGGACAACCCAATTACATACATTAAAGACATCATGAAGTGTCCATCTAGCACATAAAAAAAATAATAATACATAAATGCTTTAGTTAAGTGCATCAAGAGCATGTCAAGTACAGGTTAGATTAGTACACAATGGGCCGGATTCACGAAGGCTTACACGGAGTCTAAGAGTAGTGTAAGACTCCATGTAGCCTTCGCGATCCAGGAACAGCCCAAAGTCCGTGTAAGAGTTAGTCTAACACGGCTCTTACACGGAGTGGGCGTGGCTAAGCTAATCAGCCCACTTGCAGCCAAATAGCATGCAAATGAGGCTGATTAGCGATCCAGGAAGCCCAGAACAGCCCGTGTAAGAGCCGTGTTAGGTGCAGAAATGTACTCAGTTGACAACTGAGTACGTTTCTGCAACACGGCAATGGAGCCATGTCAGCTCCAAATAAAGGGTGCATATGTTATAGGCAGCATGCCAATGGCCAAATATGTGGCCATTGGCAATGCAACCCCATGCAAAAAAATGAAAAATAATTTTTTTTTTTTCGGCAATTGCCGATGTGTAAACCCAGCGCAGCCCCACGCAAATGGGCTGCGCTGCATAAAACATGAAAACGAAGGTTTTAAACCTACAAATGTAGGTTTTATGCATTATATGGAATGTCAATGGAGGGACCAGCATAGGAAAACCAACATGGCCACCGTGTAGTGGTTGCCAAGGGGGGAAGCCAAGTGTAAGAGATGTAACTAAGCATTAGTAGGCAATCTGATGCAAATTAGGGTAAGGATACTGAATACCACTGTCACATAGTAAATGAGCACAGTCTGAGTAGTGTAAGAGTTACAGAAGGGGGAGGAACAGAGTAGGAGATAGGTGACATCACAGGGGGGAATGGTAGAAAGGGATAGAAGTCATTGGAAGGTAGAGTTACATGACAGATGTCAGAGAGACATCAAGGGAGGAGGTGTGCCCCCAAGTAAACATGAGAAAGCCAAGAAATGGAAGGTGTACACTGTTGCCTACACCAAAGTTTCTTGTTGGACGTGTATGCGCACGTGTGCGTGCCGTGAAGCGCGAGTAAGACAGTGTGCGCGCGTGTAAGGCAGTGTGCGCGCGTGTAAGGCAGACTAAGCATGTGGGAGCGTGTTGGGAGCTGTTTAACACCGTTTGCGTGGGCGTGCACGCGTTTAAAACTGAATAAGCAGATCTTGAACTGTGTAAGTGTGTGTGCGCGCGTGTAAGCCACTGTGAGCGTGTTTCTGCCGGTTTGCATACGGCCCCACCCTGAGGAAACAGAAAGGAAAAAGGAAACAACAGATGTACTAGGAAGTTAGCAGGGAATACTGCTGGAGCTAGCAGGTGAAAACAATTAGATGCAGGCAATTACACAGGCAGAATACTAGGCCAGCCCAGCACTTAAAACTCTGCAAACAGCAGTGCAGAATGTTTCTCTCAAGAGACACTGCAAGACAGGAGTTAAGTTATCAGAAGTGAAAACTGAAAAGCTGAACTCAGAGCAGAAATGTTAGGGGCTGCCATAGCTGTCATAATGAGACATAGGCGACTTGCTGAGGGTGGTGACAATGCAGATGGTGCCAGGCAACCCGCAGTGAGGAGACGGAGAAGAGTGTACAGGCCCAGGATCACCTACCACGGGTTACATGAGCTGGAGATAGTAGAGCGCTATAGAGTGGACAGAGACCTCCTGCAGCAAATAGTGGAGCTGTGCAGGCCACGCCTCACACACAGAACCAACAGAGGGGAACCCATCCCAGTGGAAACCAAGGTATGTGTTGGCCTAAGAATCCTAGCAACAGGTACCTTCCAGAGACCAACTGGCGATATGATGGGGATATCACAGGCATCAGCTTCCAGGGTACTGCACCAGTTCCTGGATGCCATGTCAGCACATGTCGGTGATCATGTATACTTCCCCAATGCCCGTGAGGTATTGGCCAGCAACATGCGTCTCTTCCAGCAAATAGTGGAATACCCTGAGGTACTGGGTGCCATAGACTGCACGCACATACGCATCAAAGCACCAGCAGGAGAGCGGGGTAGGGCCTACATAAACCGCAAGGGCTTCCCTCCATCAACTGCCAGGTCGTGTGTGATGCCCAGGGCATAATAATGAATGTGTGTGCCGGCTGTCCTGGGAGCTACCATGATTCCCACATCTGGCATCTGACGCAGCTGTACCAGACATTTGCCAATGGGGACATCCCACACGGACACCTAGTGGGGGATGCAGGATATGCACTGGAGCCGTGGCTGATGACACCCATCAGAAATGCACACACACCTGAACAGGAACGCCATAATGAGGCACACGCACAAACACGTAATGTAATAGAGCGTGTGTTCGGGCTGCTCAAGTCACGGTTCCGTGTCTGGACACATCTGGTGGAGCCTTGCAGTACACACCAACTACATGTACCCAAATTGTCATGGTATGTGCTATGCTACATAATATGATCATGCGAAAACAGCTGCAGCAGGATCACCATAGGGCTGGGCCAAACAGCCCCCACCATCGCCAAGGCCACCACAGGCACAGCGTGACTCGGAGGAGGAACAACCTGAGCCTGCCCCAGTAGGCAGAAGGAGGCGTGCCCAGTATGCCCTGGCTTTGGCAAAGAGGCAACGCATAGCACATACATTGGCTCAGTAGGAACCTTGGGAATGATACCCCTCCGACTCACCATATAGTAACAGGGATGCCTAATGTGACACAACCTGTTCACAAACATGTACAGGGAAGTGTAATATGTGCATCCGACAGAGGCAGCCCTGCAGCACCACCTGAGGCATGAATGCTGTGTGTCAAGTAATGTAACACCAAGTACCATATGCACACCTGTGGACCCCGTCTAACATCCTACCCTCAACAAGCAGCATGCCACAACAGGACAACGAGATGATGAAGTGCAACAATTACCCAAGTAATGCAGGTAGGCAAAGGGGATGAACTGTGTGCCAGTCTGGGATGACATGCTGAGCATGACATGATGCACCACCTGCCAGGACTGGCATGCACCTATCAGTGCAGGCCGTATGGATACTGGCAAAGGCTGTTTTCATGCACAGTGTGCCCTGAATAGGAAGGCGCAAAACACAAACCTATCTCCATAGGTACCAGAAGGGATAAGAATCAGATAAGGGATAAGGTCAAACAGCAAGATGCATGCAGACTAAGCCCACCCAGTATGGAGAATGTTGATAACTGTGCTGTAACAGAATACTGAGGCAAGGCTCACAACAGCACCCTAACACCACCAGGTTACACCTCATACTGTGCTGTACATCCTCAACACTTGGAACAAGCTACAAAAGGAGGGCGACCATCAAGAATGACAAGGATAACCACACCCCCATGTTGGTACCACCAGAAAAAGCAGCATGGACTAGCCATGCTCAAGTAACAGTGGCTAAAACCGCCCACCAGTGTATAGCCTGCCACAGAGTACTGGCCCAACACCAGGAACTGCATTGCGCCCATGCTGGAATACATGAATATATCAAGTCCTCCAAAACACATTATATTTGGTGACTGCAAATACCCAGACACATAGACTGGGAGCATTATACCAGCTGCAACAGTGTAGGACAAAAGGTCATTAAATCCACAAAACAAAAGGCCCAGGAACAACGTAGCACACCCACAAGAGGGGCAAGCATACTGGATGTGATAATCAGCAACATGGGTACGGGATGTCAAGATGAGAAGTGTATTGCACACTGGTAACACCAGACCATATAGTAATCACACTAGATATACAAATCCTGACAACAGTCCCTGTCCGGGAAACACAGTGGAAAACATGTGCTAAGCATTATGTGCACACCTCCAAAATGATGTGGAAGCCATGAAAGGTCCCGTGCAGGTGCAAAATATGGGCCACGCCTCAGAACCTGCAAGACAGCCACTCCATGAACACCGCCAGGAATGCTTGGATTATGCAGTCCCAAATTAAAACAAGACACAGTGCCTAAATCTGGCATGGTGGACACCAGCCATAACCAAAACATGCAAGAGAAAGAGGAAGCTACTACATGATAGAGCAAGCATGAACAATGACGTAATTACTGATCAGTAGTATGGCAATATAATCTGTACACACATGCAATCCAGTAAGGCCAGGCACAACAAGTGGAATCTGTGAACCCTGAGCCAATGTTACACCTGCCCCAAGTACACAGACAACCACCAACTCCACCCAAGAAATACAAATATATGTGAGAGATGCAACCATCCATCCAAACCGGAGGCAGAGCTCCCCCAACTCAGTACACCCAAAACAAGTCAGTAGGAGAAGGTAACCACACACACCACAAACACATACCCACATAGACCTACCACAACTGCAAACCAAACACATAAACACAGAAATACATTCCCGGAGGCAGAAATCACACACACAGCACACCAACAGAGGCCAATAAAGCAGACACCCAATGAAACAGCCTCCAAACATAGCACATGCAACACATAGCACACAAAGCTGGTGTGCCAAACAGTCACAGGCCAGAAGGAGAAACAACATGCCTGATACAGTTGTAATATGTGACTCCATAGTCAGACACACTGCTGTCCCGCACAGCAGACTGAACAAAGGAAAGGGTACAGTAAGCTGCCTGTAGGCCGCCACAATATGCCACATAACAGAAATATGAAGGTCACTCCAAAGCAAACAGAAATATGATGCAGTCATAGTCCATGCTGGTGTGAATGACCCGAGGTGTACTGCCCTAGACTACATGTAAAGAGACACAGATGAGCTATCCGATTATGTAGTCCAGGCTGGTATGACACTCACCGTTTGCAGCAACCTACCCTTACCAAGAATAATGCCACAGTAGAAACATGGAATGATCAGTCATAGCAAGTAGCACATTTACTGGTGTCAGTCCAAGGGGATCCAATGTCTGTCAGGTTGGGATGTCATGCTTGACAAGCCATGCAGCTGCCCTTGGGATGGCCTGCACCCATCACCCCTGGGCGTCTGAATAGTGGATAAGGCCTTGGCTACCTCCACACAGCCTTATGTAGGCAAGGCTGAAAAGACTGACCCGCCACCCGAGAAAACATAAGTGGGAAGAAACATAAGGGAAATGCTGACCGATGCCAGATGTGTACACCCCAATATGCATGCTCCCTAGGCCATCCCCAGAATAGAGAACATTGATGTCTGTGCAGTGACAGAAACCTGCTGCAAGGCTCCTGACAGCACACCAGCACTACCAGGTTATACCATGTACCATGTGTCATGGCCCCAAAACCTGGAACACTACATAAAAGGAGGTGAGTAACCATAGGCAGCACAGACACCCAGACGTCCAGGTAACTGACAATGCACAAGGCAGTGGAGTTCACCCACGTGCAACTAACTGTAGGCAAGACTGCTGTGCAGTCTGTAGTATGCTACAGACTGCACTCTCACACACAATAACCCCCCCCCAACCGTCCGGAAGACACTGGACAGTATGAATGTCCCACCAAATACCAGACAAGGTACCACGAAATACCACAAAGGTGGTAAACCATTATGTATGGAAGGAGTAACCAGGGACCAAGGGACACAAGTGAACAGTAACCTGTTATGTGACACCCACATTGCCAATGTGGCTAGGAAGACTGTCTACATGTGACACTGTATTAGGAAAGGAGTCACATCTATGGCAACAGAGGCCACTGTGCCCCTATACTTTATCCCAATCACACCCATAATCCAGTACAATGCCTCATGTGGGATCTACCTTACCTGACACCTGCAGCAGTTAGGAAGACTGCAAAGGTACCTTACCAAGAGGATAAAGTGTCATACATATATGTCATATGCTGCTAGGCTGTAGACACCCCAGCTGACTCCAGTTGCAGACTGCCCACACAGAGGCATTGCATGCCTGTTGTAGGAGGCCATGCCCAACACAGGAGTAATGGACCTGCTCCACCCCAGACAACACATATCCATTGGAGCTGCGAGAGTGAGAGATGTCAACCCCAACACATAATGAAATAGGATGTGCTGGTGGGACAGATACATAATCCAGAGGCTCCACACACCCTGGACCAGACTCCCACCCCATGTTAGGCAGAGCCCCTCACTGACACTGTTCAACAGGAATCTTGCCAAGTGGATGGATGATTGTAGAGTTACAGTGGGGTCTTCACTGTGTGATGTCCAGACAGAGGCACAGCTAAGCAAACAATACATGGCCATAATATCCAGATAGCAAGGGGTCTCAAAAGCCACACACACTCTGGCTAGCCTAACAAATGCCCAGGGTGGATAGCCTAGTATGAACCTATGAACCTATGTAGATACAAATTGTACAGGACATGAAGGATAATCCCAAGGCTTACACAACTGATGGTAGGAGCCATCTTGTGAATTCACAGATATGGACTGAATCACACAAACACCACAAACACACACACATATTGCCAACATACATCCCGACAGGTGCAGTGCAACCCCCACACCCCCATGTATGCAGAATATGTATCCCAGCAGACAGCTGGCCCCCTGACATAGCAGATGCTGAGGTAACAGACAACATCTCCAAAGCAAAACACACAGCAGCAATGGTATGAGATGGTGACCTGGGCGATGTGCAACATGGAGTCTAAGATGAATGGAATGCCACACCACACTACTGCTCAATGCCAGCCGTACCACAGAATATGTACCCAAAGAGCAGTGTACAACAACAGTGGTCCTTCTCAACAAAGGTGTTGCCTGAATGGATACTGAACAGTACTACCCCAGAATCCTGAGAAGCCCAGATTGCACAGCTATGGAAAGGAGCAGCATGTACCACAGAAATATGGATGTCGGGGACCTACTGACACCGGACCCAACACAGTGTGGCCTCCTCAAGTGCAGATCCTGCCCCTAACCATGTTGGACTCAATTGAAACAGTCATTAAGGTCATTGATGAGGGCAATGTGCTCCACACAGTGGATCTGCACCTTGCAAAGGCGTCTATACAATACCCTACATGTTCAGTATAGATAGGCTCACCAGTGTAAATATAAACCCACATGTCAGTAGAGGGGTTGCAAACCAGACCAAGGACAGAACAGACATGGTCAGACATGCTTCAGCCATGTCAGACTACAAACCAGATATAACTGGCATCCCACAAGGCTTGGACCTGGTATCCCTCTCATCTGGTATATATGTCCCATAGGTACAGGCAAACATGGAAGGACTGTGTCCTAACATGTTTGCAGAGGACTACAAACCGCTCACCACATATGATCCACCAGCTGACACATGCATCCCACAAAAGGGCCACATACAAACAGACAACTGGTGCCATAGCTATGTCAGCAAGCTAAGTGCAGAAATGTGTATAGTCAACCCCGTGGATATACAGTAAGTGCCCACCAATTACCACATAGGTGTTAACCCATTATGTAGTTAACATGTAATGAGAGACCTGGGGACACAGGGTGATAGATATCCTGCACTGGACAAACATGTGCTGTAGTGTGTACAGAAACATACCATATACCCACCTAATCATGAAGGATGTCAGATCTACATAAGGGAGGTAATTGTGGCTCTGCAGTCCTCCTGCATCAGTGGTACAATCGACTACAATAGCCCCTGTGGGATGTACCTCAGCAGACACCTCCATCAACTGTAAAGTCCCCAACAGTACCTCATCAGGAGTATCAATCAGCCTACACACATGCCATGTTCTGCATGTGTTGCTGGCATCAATAAAAATGCTGCACATAGTACAATCTGAATGGCAGTGAGCTATGCACATGACAGACCTGAACCCCAGCACTGACTTACATAGGACAGGCTGTACTGTGTGATCCACAACACAGAAGCCACCCCCACCCATGAGTGAACCCTCAGCACAGGCTACCCATAGAGTCACTTATCAATCTTCCTCAATAGGAATCCTGATGGGTGGACGGGAGATGGTAGGTTTATCTTGGGTATCACTGTCATGTCACAGGTAGACAGAGGCACAGTATACCAACCATTACATTGGTCATGGCAAACTCCACTTACAATGTGTGTTGAAGGACAAACACACTCTCCAACTTGCATTAGCCATGGACTAGGGCACAACGCTAGTGTTTGCAATTGTACAACTATGTTGTGGGATACACTAACAATGTTGGGCAAGCCTGGTGTAAGTAGTGCATATCTGAACAGAATGCAACATGGTCAGATGTACACAACTGGCCCCAACCAGGCTGTTGTGCCCACGATCAGAATGTAAAGCAGTGATAGCAGTAAAGCCCAGGTTACTGTCCACCACAGTCAAAGTACTGCCAGTACACTATACAGTACTACAGTGTTAGGTCAGTGTGAAAGGATGTTGACGACTGCATGCAAAGTATCCCATGCAAACACTGCAGGCACAGTATAATCCTGTTGTGTTCACACACAAAGCAGTTGTACAGTAACTACACAACATGACACACAACCCACAACCATGAACGGGTGATAGTTTGTGAAGTTCACACACATCCACAAATGTGGTGGGCTGCAGAGTCCAACATATGGAATGCTCACACTGGGCATGCTCACACACTTTGACAACATGCCATGGGAAGGCTGAACTGGGCATGCTCACACAATTAGATTGTGAAGATCACACACATCCACAAATGTGGTGGTCTGCAGAGTCCAACATATGGAATAATCACACTGGGCATGCTCACACACTTTGACAACATGCCATGGGAAGGCTGAACTGGGCATGCTCACACACTTAGTCCAAATCTTGGTTTAGCAGTGGGACACACATATCTGGTATTGTTATGTGTTATGCCAGGGACCAACCACATTACAGCAGTCTGCCCAGTGCACACAGTTAAATGACTACAGAGACATACGTGATATAGTGGATCCCTCCCATATGCAAACAGTTACCACAGATGCAGAGGTTGTTCATACCAACAGGGAATGCTATGGCAATAAAGATATGCAAACAGTCTATCAGCAACAAATAATGTGCATTTGACAATTAAACATAATGGTGTAGAGGTCAACACTAGGCTGTTTGCCCTAGGGAATGACAGCTTAGCCATAGTGTGCTTGGTGTCTGCTTCCCCACAGGATGCACATTCCCCTTTCCAAACACAGATGATGTCAGCACTCTAGAAGTACAGCAGGAGAAATGAAACTCCCCAGTAATCCGAATAGCGCGCTCTGCTAATGCGTCCGTCTCAAGTGTCATGACATAGTTAGATAGGGGTTCAAATCCTGCAAGTGCTCAGTGTGTGTGTGTGTGTGTGTGTGTGTGTGTCTGTCTGTGTGTGAGGTTGGTGTGTGTGTAAGTTTGTGTGAGGGAAATGTCCCTTTTGGCAAATAGGAAAAGACACTCAGGATGCACATTCCCTTTCTAAACACTGCTGATGTCAGCACCCTATAAGTAGAGCAGGAGAAAGGAAAACTCCCAGTAATGCGAATAGCGCACTCTGCTAATGCGTCCGTCTCAAGTGTCATAACATAGCTAGGTAGGGGTTTGATTCCTGTGAATGGCAAGTGTGTGTGTTTGTGTGAGGGGGGTTAGTGTGAAATGTCCCTTTTGGAAACTGGGTGAACAGACTACAGGATGCCCCTCCCCTTTGCTAAACACTGCTGATGTCAGCACCCTATAAGTAGAGCAGGAGAAAGGAAAACTCCCAGTAATGCGAATAGCACGCTCTGCTAATGCGTCCGTCTCAAGTGTCATAACATAACTAGGTAGGGGTTTGATTCCTGTGAATGGCAAGTGTGTGTGTTTGTGTGAGGGGGGTTAGTGTGTGAGGAAAATGTCCCTTTTGGAAACTGGGTGAACAGACTACAGGATGCCCCTCCCCTTTGCTAAACACTGCTGATGTCAGCACCCTATAAGTAGAGCAGGAGAAAGGAAAACTCCCAGTAATGCGAATAGCGCTCTGCTAATGCGTCCGTCTCAAGTGTCATAACATAACTAGGTAGGGGTTTGATTCCTGTGAATGGCAAGTGTGTGTGTTTGTGTGAGGGGGTTAGTATGTGAGGAAAATGTCCCTTTTGGAAGCTGGGTGAACAGGCTACAGGATGCCCCTCCCCTTTGCTAAACACTGCTGATGTCAGCACCCTATAAGTAGAGCAGGAGAAAGGAAAACTCCCAGTAATGCGAATAGCGCGCTCTGCTAATGCGTCCGTCTCAAGTGTCATAACATAACTAGGTAGGGGTTTGATTCCTGTGAATGGCAAGTGTGTGTGTCTGTCTGAGGGGGGTTAATGTGTGAGGGAAGTGTCCCTTTTGGCAAATAGGATAGGACACTACAGGATGCCCATTCCCTTTTCTAAATACTGATGATGTCAGCACTCTATAAGTATAGCAGGGGAAGAGAAAACCCCCAGTAATGCAAATAGCGTGCTCAGCTAATGCGCCTGTCTCACATGTCATAACAGTCAGATAGGGGTTGGAATCCTGCAATTGGCAAGTGTGTGTTTTTGGCTGAGGGGGGTTAGTGTGTGTGGGGACAATGTCCCTTTTGGTAACTAGGTGAACAGACTACAGGATGCACATTCCCCTTCTACACACTGTTCAGCAGACGGCCATGGCCCTGGCACAAGTTGTCTGTTGCTATGATGCCCCTTTGGAAGATGCTTGTGTCAGCTGGGTAGTCGATTATGGTGTCCAGTTTGCAGTCATCTGCATATTTGGACAGCCACAGTTCATCCGTGTTGGCCTGTACCTCCAATAAATATGTACCTAACAAGAGGGTCCCAGGACTGAGCCTTCTGGGACACATCCTGGAACTGTTATGGGGTCTGGCATGGCTCCAGCAATGCTAACCATGTGGGTTCTGTTCTTGAGCCACTGTGCAATCCATCTAGTGACATAGGGGCTCATATTCAAGCTGGTGAGCTTGCCTAGAATGCCCAAGTGGGGTATTGTTGCGAAGGCGTTTGCAAGGTCCAGGTAGGCTGTGTGAACCACCTTCCCCTCGGCAATGGCCTTGGTGACTGTAGCAAGGAAATCAACCGGTTACACCCGGTAGTGCTGGTGTGCTCCCAGTAGCCCTGAACCAGGCATCTGTTACTGCACACATATCGATGTTTCCCCTGCAAAGGAGTGTTTTGGGTGCATGCATCTGGAGGTTTAGACATCTGGCGTTGGGTAGCATTGCTCTTAGTGTCTTATCCCTTGTGATACCTATGAAGGTGGGTTTGTCATGTGAGCCCTGCCTAACATAGGCACTATGGGGTTAGCAAGAGGCTTTGCCAATATCCGATAGGCCAGGGGTGACAGGTGCAGGCTGTCCCTAGCAAAGCAGGTAGTTCAACAGGAGATGGATGTGTGAAGGTGTAGTGCCTGTGACTACTTAGCAGTAGCATATATGACTGCTCACGTGGACACATGTCAGGCAGGTCATATGCACTGTGTCACAGTCAATGTACATGTGAACAGGTCAAACAGTGGCAACCTCTCAAGTGGGACATGGCCATACATACAGTAGGCTACACAGATGGCACTAGGAGTCCACAGAAGCCCTATAACTATGCATTGCAGGTGTGATCGGTATTCCAGGGTAATTGCAAGCAAACATGCATGCAAACAAAGGTACAGTGAACAGTGCTCCATGTAGTCCATTGTACAACAAACAAGCTGTACCAGTTCCATAAGATAACACTGCACATATGCAGGCGCTATGCACATGTACATGGAAAAACACTGGTCAGATGGCCAGGGTCCAGTCTCAGTGCACACAAGTGTACGGAACATGCATGTACTGTCAGGATGTACAATAACTGGATATAAACCCATGTGCCCATACCTGCAGTAATACACATGTCAAATAACAGACACCGATCCTTCTCTCAGTGGTGCCATACTTAGTAGGATGTATGCTCCCTGGCCTGCCACCACAGTATCCCTGACATGTATGGGGACTCTCCCTCCCGTGACAGTTCGATATGTGTGTTGGGGCTGTCCAGCATGGTATGAGGTGTGTGCATGCAGTGCTAGTGTGCACCTGTGTGTCCTGTACCAGTTGTGTAGTTCTGCACACATATCAACTTCCTCACACATCTGCATTGCAGAGTCTAGTGTGGCCAACATGCCACTTGCAATTTACATGTCCATCATTGTGTATTACTACATTCATTACCCATCCCCTCTGCTACCTATGTATGTAGGCTGCTGTTGACATCATTACCACTAGTATGCCAACATGTGCAGATGATACACTATGGTACTTACCATGGGTGTAGACAACAGGACATGACAATCACACAAATACTGCATCAGGCATGCTGTGATATACCCACAATTAAATCAGCACACAGTACTGTTCAAAACATGATACTATTACTACACATCTATGTGGTCACCCTGTGCATCAGTAACATGTTAACCTGTACCTGCACAGTTGTTACAGACTGCAGGAGGTGGCACAGTTTCATCATATGCACAGGGTGTGAACTTGGTATGCCTGGGTCAGCCACCCATACCACCAATTGACATGTATGTGTATGCGTGTTGGTGAGGGACAGCAGTAGAAGGTGGGGCAGTGTTGATGCAGTGTGTGCGTGTATCACGGTAGCCCTAGGTGTTGTTATTTTGCATGTGTGTATGGATGCACACAGTTCCACCTCATGGCTGCCATATACTGGTGTTTGTGGACAGCCACAAACTGTACCTGCCAGGTCATACAGATCAGTGTCTCTGGCCACGGACACGGTACCTGTGCCTTGCAGGGGTGCTACGGACCGTATCCGGTACCAACCCAGACTGGGTACTGTCATCAGAAGCAGGTGTTCGCTGACTGGACACAGAGCCCTGTCGGCCCTGGCCAGAGCCACGTGCGTGGTCTCCTGGGGCGGTCTGATGACAGCACAGACCCAGCATTGCTGGGGCTGCTGCTGGCACTACGGGGCTGCACGGCCCTGTTGTCGCCCACGACTGCCAGCTGCTGCTGTTGCTGGCATACGGCCACGTCGACGACGCAACCGCCCACCATCACCCTGGCTCATGGACATGTAGTTGTGTAGATGGTGTAATATGTCCCCACAACGTCTGTCTACGACGTCGGTGAAATCACGGATGGCGGCCGCAATGTCACGCATACCGTCGGTCATGGCTGTGCGACAAGCTGTCAGCTCCCTCAGACCCTGTCTGGTGTACCGTTCCATACGTGACTGTGCCTGCATGACAGTCCGGAACATAGCTGAGGTTGTAAGTCCTCTGTGGGCACGTCTGCCAGGGGCAGTACGCCCATGGATGCTCCCACGAGAACCCTGGACATCTGTCTGTGTGGTACCATGTCTGGGCCATGCCCATGGCTGCTGTGTGGGGAAGCATGTGCCGCAGGTACCACATTACCCTGGTCAATGCCCACTGTATGCTGTCCATCACCTAGGGACAGTGGTGACAAGGGGTGTATTGGCAGGATAACTGTGCACATGGATGGTGTCGACAGCTGTGTACTGTCAATTGGCTGACCAATGGCGGACCCTGGCATACCATCCTGTGCCACTACACCAATGTCATCAGTAGCAGTACCCACGGCACCTGACTCAGGTTCCCTGCTAGATAACACCAGAGCAGCAACAGAACCTGTGGGAAGGAAACAGGAAACACAGTTTACAATGTCTGCACACTGCCAGCGATGCACACATGCACACATGCACACATGCACACATGCACACATGCACACATGCACAGGTGCACACATGCACACATGCACACGTGCACACATGCACACATGCACACATGCACAGGTGCACACATGCACACATGCACACATGCACACATGCACACGTGCACAGGTGCACACATGCACAGGTGCACACATGCACAGGTGCACACTTGCTCAGGTGCACACATGCACACTTGCACACTTGCACACGTGCACACAGTTTCACACAATTGAACAGTACTCAGTATGCGTGATATTGACACACAGACACAGACACACCTACATGCATACAAGGGGCACCACTAAGTGTGCCAAAAGGTACTATTACTACCAACTTCTTAAGAGGTAAAGTAAATAGACACTCACCAGCATGGATAGGCTGCAATGCAGTGATACCGGAGGGTCCTGCAGACAGGAGGAAACTAATGTTAGTGGGCACAACTGTGCCAATATTACTGAGTATGATACAGGTCAGGAGTACCACAGTCGCCTTTCAAAGGTCTGCAGCTAATATTGCGGATATCACACTTGCACATTATATACTATGGTTGCAGCTACAAACAAAGGACACACCACACATGCATTAACTACCAGTGTACACAACAGTCAACTACACATGTGACATATTACCTGCACGTTCAGTGTCCTGCTGCTGTGCGGCTCCAGCCTCCATCATGACGCATGTCTGCTGCTGTTGTTGTTGTTGCAGGTGGACTGGAGCCACTACACTCAGGAGCAGTCCCTCCAGTCTGGTGAGTGGGGGATGTGTAGCCACCCCACCACCTGTGGCGACCTGTTGCCTGTGGATATCTGACGCACGCTGACGGACATGTCTAATCAAATCACTGCAGTGATGTCGTACCTGCTCATATGTCCTATTATGCATGCCTATATCATTTACCCGCCGGACAAGGTCCTGCCACAGTGCAGCCCTCACCTGCTGATTCTGGCTGGTGCGGGAAAAGAGTGTTGCATAGTCCCGCACCAGGCTCTGGTGTATCTCCTCATCCTCAGCCACGGAGTAGGTTGCATGTCTCAGGTGGGCCATGTACCTGGGAATAAAGATAACATGGTATCAGCAATCTATGTTGGCAGACCTTGGCACACATAATACACATGCTACTTGACTGTCATGATACCACATATCACACATATGTGGCAGCTGTCTGTCTATTGGTGGATACACATGTAGATAGCCAGGTATCAGTGCTCGGCCAGCAACTGTTGTACAGTACCTGCCAGGCTACGTACGACATACTACTGGACACCAGCAGTCAGAACACCAATTCAGGTGAGGTGCACCTCCTCACTCTGTGTG
This sequence comes from Protopterus annectens, assembly GCF_019279795.1. Classification (NCBI taxonomy): domain Eukaryota; kingdom Metazoa; phylum Chordata; order Ceratodontiformes; family Protopteridae; genus Protopterus; species Protopterus annectens. The sequence goes on along the minus strand of NC_056729.1, from coordinate 43,448,992 downwards.
TTTGTGTCTAGGTACTGTATGGCGTACATTGGCGACTACTATGGGCTGACAACACCCTGCTTGCCCTGGATATACATATCCCACCTCCACCACCAGCACAGATGGCTACAGTGCACAACATTACAGATACAGACGTTACACTTTGTAACACTGATATGGTATCCTTACAGCCCACTGGGCCAGTGTCAGAGACATCACACAATGCTGACCCCTACACAATTGCTTTCTACAGACATCTCCAAGACCGCATGGCTCATGCATTCCCATATATGTCCAGGACACTGTCCACAAAGGGACAGCATCCTGTCCAGCGAACCCCAGCCATATACTGATTGTATTACACTTGATGTAAGCTACTACGAGACAGAGCATCAGTCTCTGAAGGGAGGGTATGTCTGAGCAGCACTGGTAAGGATCTATTTCCCATCACACTGACCACATGGGCAATGTTGAGTGGGACGTCAAGCGTGATACTGCAGATGACCAGGAGGCCTACCTGACCTAATTAGCGACCTGGTCAGGAACCATCCTCTATGCCCATGGGTAGTACACTACACATATTTCACCTACACCACAGCTAGACGACATTGTGGCGGACAGGGTCAGTGCAGGTGTCACCCCGCCCTCCCCCTGTATTAAGGCATGGTTATCCCTGCTGACCCTAACCTCAAGGTCATCACAGTTATCCAGGTGAGAGACACCCACAGGTGAGCAGAATACACGACATGGACAGGACCTGCTGGTATCCCCAGTTGCATGCTACATACCCTCTGACAGGCGCTAAACACACATATAGAGGTGCTATGTTACACTACCTGGACTGCAGGGTATGTACCTGTACACTGGAGCACAGCACCAGTGGTTCCACTCCATGCAGGAGGCACCTCACCATACCAGTACAATACAACACAATACATGACATTGTAATACAATACTATACAATATGCTAATGCCCCCGTGTCTACAGCAGCGTACTGTTCTGCTAACCTGACAATTGTGACACATGTGGTGTGAAGGTACCTGCTGCCGTCACACAGTTACACAGGGTGACACATATGGCATATTACCTATCTGAGTGACATGCAGCAGGGGTATGTGTGACATGTACACATGGGGAGTCTCACATCGTAACACTGTGTGGTTTGTTGCAGGGTGTGTCCTGTCTGTGAGTCTGAACCCGTACCTACACATGTGCACTAAATTGCAGTGGCACAGACGACACACAGCAGACAGGTAGGTTGTGGATGGTGGGTGGTGGTACAATGCCTGTTGGACATCTGTCATGGGTGTGACCTCCATATGTGCATCTGGGGGTGGTAACCTGTACGTGGCCGGCATATGTGTACTCTATGGTGTTGACAGTCACTGTGCAATGGTACTGTGTTTGGGTGCATTGTCACCATGTTGTACATGTCACTGTGTCCTTCTACATATCTGTTGCTGTCGTGTGAGGTCCATACCATGGCATACATTACGTGTTGTGGGGGGTACACCGACCTACATGTCCATGCCTGACTGACCATGTGTGCGGACACATACCGTGTGCAGCTGTTCCAGGGATAGTGTGCCACTGTGACTATCATTGGGGCCACTATTGTACACATGTCTGACCCTGACCACCCCTGACACATGCAGTGGTGGGCGGACACTCATTTATATGGTAGTTACCTGTGTAGGTGATCTGGACTGTGGTATGATACTCCGGATGTGACACTGGTGTTCACTCCGTGCCTTTGTCACCAGGCACCAGTTGCAATACATCTGTACACATGTGCCTCACTCCAGCTCTGTATACATCTCTCTCACTCTCTCTATACATATATCTATGTATTAAGATATGTCTATATGTCTATTTCTATATACATGTACATATGTGTGTATACATTTGCACATATATATATATTGATGTACATTTTCTGCTGTAGATGTGGGGGCACAGAGGGGGTGTGGGTGACAGGGGGGGCAGGCTGTGTTGCAGGTCAGCATATACAATCATACCTGTAGGTGGTCAGATCAGTCTGTCTATGTATATGTATCTACATATTTCTATCTCTGCATGTGTGCATTACATAGATATGTCGCTACAATATTCTATCAGCATCTGTCTATGTAGTCCTACATCTCTCTCTCTCTATGTATGTATACATATATGGATATCATATGTATATATATACATATAAGATATCTACACATACATATGTTGACATAACTACATAGCCATATGTTGGACAGGTAAGTCAGCATATATGTCTACCTTACTGTATACACACACTAACATACTGCTAAACATACATAGCTGTGTAATCTAATTAGTACATGGCAGTACAACCTACAATCAAACAACATATATATGTGCACATAGATGCTCACACATACAACTGTATGTACATCCTTCACTGATAGGTGCTGTATATCCCCTGCCCATTACACATCTTCATATACATATGGATACAGCCCAATAACACATATGGAGGGTTCACAGTATGTACACCTTGATAGTATTACTTTACAGTACCTGTGTTTGTCACAGCTGTGTCTGCGAATGTCTGTCTCACTGTCCTGCTGCTCCGATTCACTGTTGCAGCTTCCAGGTAGCTGTTGCTGGGGATTGCTGTCTGTCTGCTTAGCTGCAGTCTAGTTCTGGGTGTGGTTCTCCCTCTCTCTCTCTCTCTCTCTCTCTGTCTCTCTGTCTCTCTCCAGGTGCAATGTAATTATTGCATGCGTGGACATGGAATACAGCATACTTTTGTAGGTATCTGCATATGCCCATGTGATGGCCTCTGCACCAATTGTTAGCCAGCATTTGCTAATTGCATGCAGCCTGTTGTGTACTGATTGCAGTTCTCACTGTGATTTCAGAACTGTGCTATAAAAGGGTGTGTGAAATAGGCGTAGCCCTTTCAGATGTTAATGGCAGGGACCATGCTGTTATGCTGTGGACAACATTCTGTGAGTGTAAAGGTTGGTATCTCTAATTTTACTCGGTGGGTTGTGGGTTAACATTCCTCCATTCATTTCTCCAGTTTCCTGTACTGACTGTGTATGTACACTAACAACTACTACTATTGTTGATGTGTGCATGTGTGTGTGTGTGCTTTCCTTTCACCTTTGCTTGCACTCTGTTGCTACGTCTTCAATAGTTGCCCTTTACTGTCAGTACTGGTGTGCCTGCTAGGTGTCTTGACTGTTGTGTGCTGCTGTAGCTTTCCTATTTCCCATGTACATTCACACCCTGGAATGCTTGCTATATCTGCTAGGGTGTTACAGCATGCAGTGTTGGCTGGCCATGGTGTGGGCCTTGACATCTATTAGCATATGTGGGTATGCTGCTGAGCAGGCCCCAGAGGCTTTCAGGTTCACCAGTTATGTGCCTCATGGAATGGTACATATCAGTGGGTGCACCCATTAATATGTCTGGTATGCTGCAGTTGTCACTGTGGGTTAGCATGAGCATAGGTATTACTACACTTTTTCTGCCATGCAAGTGGTGAATACTTTCTGGACTCCATAGTTACCATTGCATGTGTTACACCTTTCTGCCTACTGTTTGTACATTTCACATGGGGTCTGTGGGGCATCCCTGTAAGACATTCACTGTTGCTATGTCTAGGTTCTTAACTATTCAAATATGGTGGTGTTGGACCCGTCATGTGTACAGATATTTGCAGGCTGTCCACATGTCTGCCTCATAATTTGGTCATTATCTCATGCACACCTTTATCTGGCAGGTCAGTCTGGGCTCAAGTCAGAATATGGTGACAAACATTCAAGTTCCAGACTACATACCCTTCCAAACATCCCACAAGGTGTAGACCCTGTTACTTTCTGAACTGTCTGCATTTGTTGTAACTTCATTTGTAATGTGTCCCTGGTTTTGGGCCTTTGCTCCACATATTGTATTACTTGGTCCGGATGTGTTCCTGTAAGAGGTTGTGGGGTATGGGCAGTGCATATCCTGCTGTGAGTATGTGTGTGTCTTGCAAGGTGCTATGGTGACATTATTACCTACTAGCTTCCAACTAGCATGGCTGTTTCTGTTCACACACTACTATTATGGAAATCCACCAGTTTTGTTTGTGATTCTACATGTCATGCTTTGTGTACTACACATCTATATTCCCTTTACATTCATTCCTACTGTTAAATGATATATTTACTTTAGCACAGTGTTTCTATGTAAGAGTCATGGCTTAGTGGTAAGACATGCAGACTATAGTTGCCAAGGTCCTGGGTTCGGGACTCACAGTGGGATTTTACTTTTCTTTTGAACTGAGTACGGGACCTGTCAATCAAAGTGACTAAGGCACTTTTAAGCAGTTGTAACCGGTTAGCGCTGGTTTGCTTGGAGCTCACGATGCGCACTGGCGGTTAGCTCTGCGCTAAGCCTGACACCCGCTTACAACCGCTTAAACGTGCTTACTCTTCGCACACCCGCGCTATTTTCTTTGAAAGAAAAGAAAACGGGGAGACAGGAAAGTGGTGAAAAAGGGGTCACAAAGAGGGTAAGACAGTAGGGAAACAAGCTTGGAATGTGCAGGAGGGATGTAGGTAAGGCCCATAGCTGCCCATTTCTTCAGCAGCAACAGCTGTGCATATGTATGTAATTTAGTGTGACATTTGAAACCTTCCACCCCTGAGAGAGGTGTCAGGACAACAATAATACCTGTTGTACAGCCAATTGGAATTGATGGGTTCCATGTCCAGTAGACATGTGTGCGGAATGGGCAGCTATGTATGGGGCGTAATTTTTTTGTGGGTACAGAGTGCCCTTTGTTTTTTTTTTTTTTTTTTTTTCAGGTGAGAGTGGTATGTCAGGTGAAGGTAGTCGGTACAGCTGGGGAGGTAGGTTGGGTAGGTTAACAGACAAGACAAACAAGACGCATACAGGGGCGGTGTATGACATGTGTGGGGGGTTACACAAATGACGGGGACGGAGGTTGGGATGTCCAGAGCCCATGAGCCCACAGATGGCAACAGTGGAACTGATATCCCCACCCATAGGCAGTTGCCACTGTTCCTTCACTGCCCAGGATGGGGCTGTGCTGGGGGCTGTGTAGGTGGGGCAACGGGCAAGCCCGTTAGTTGCGCCACCCGTGCCTCGAGCTGGCGTAGGGGCTCGAGGACAGAGTCCCGAATCTCCCACGCACCACAGTCCGGACGCCACGGAGGGTGAGTGGTGGATCTCCTCCGCCACACTTGCAGAGGGGCGAGCCCGTCCCCTGCAGCTTCCACCCGCAGGTGGCACAGGGCCACCGGAGGAGGGTCCGGACTCGGCACTAGTGCCAGGTGCACTCGCCAGCTGAGGTGGGAGAGGTGGGTCCGGAACCCGCCTTCCCTGTCGGTCTATGTTTTGCATTATGTCATAACAGTTTGGGTTAGTGACATATAAATACCATTCACAGTTAGTTTTAACAGCATGCATTAGTATTCCCATTAACCACACAACCAGTTATTCACACCATTAAACAGCGTGCATAGCACATGCATAATTTCAACAGTAATACACAGTCCAACAACATGCAGGGTTGGTTGATGGCAACAGGCCATCGGGTGTGGATGTATGAACAGGGTGGATGCATCAACAGACATGCAAATATATATGACCCAACAGGACAGATGTCCAGGGGTGGTAATTGTGATTGCACATACCATTTTCCCGTGGAATGGGTTATAGATGGTTAGAGGGTGGGGTAAATCAGACATATTATTAACACCTTCAAATACAACCACATATGCTGTACATTTATAATAGCTACAATTATATACACACTACTGTTCTGACTACAGTGTCCTATATGTTAACTACTTAACCTTGCAAATGGGACTGTTCCTGCAACATAAGTCTACATTTTATTGCTGTTCATACACAAGTCATATCGAAATTTATGCAGATACATCTCCTGTTAACTGTTCTTTGTATAACTGTAGACAAGTGTGGATGTTTGGGATATCAGACAGTCATCCTATCTGCATATTTCAGACTGGGAGCAGCATATCCAGATTTTGGTGTACGCATTCCACATGCAGCAACACTTTGAACAGATGTTTCTGTTTGGTTTTGGGTCTCACATGCATTTAATTATGTCCTGACTGCAGTATACTTTATTCAGGGGTTATTACTACTGTAGTGCTGTATTCCTGACACTTTCTCACACTCTCTCACTTGCTTTCATGTTACTATTCCGACTGCTACTTCTAGGCTTTATTGACATGTTTTAACAGATATTATTGCAGTTCTTTCCAGCACTCTCACTTCTGTCATGTTTCAGTATTTCCACAGGTATACATCTCACACAGGTGGATTCATCCTCTTCTGCAGCTATACTTTACCTGCTGCTGCTGTTTGTGTACTATTTTCTTACAGGCAGGGCAGTTTTATTTACAAATATGTGTTGGACAGTCTCATGATTAGTTTCATCTTACAGGCTGGGAACTGTTGTAATCAGGCAATACTTGCATAAACTTTCACACTCTGTGAGTTGCAGATTGAATTCCTTCCTGACTACACTGCACTCTTATGCTAACTGTCATACATTTATATATCTTTACAGTTACTAGTAGTGGATTACTGACCTGCCTGGTGGCACAACCACCAGCCTATCAGCATAGGCTCTGTGGTTCATAGAACGGACACCTGCAGCTGTAATATAAATGAAATAATATTGGAATACACATCTCCATGATTTCAGGTAGTTTAACTTTCTACAAACATAATTAATTTATACTTACTCAGTGGTGGGGCGTTGGGTGATTGCCGGGCCTCCTGGATCCAACGGTTCAGTTGGTCCTGCTTACGTCTCTTCAGGTCCGCATGGTGGTGACGGACCTGCTCACCTGTCCTAGGAATTCCTGTGGCACTGGTGAGTTCATGAGCCAACTGGTCCCACGCCTCAGCCTTGTAATGCTTCCCAAAGGACCTGGCCCTGCATGAGTTGGGCCTCATGGTTATGGACTAGGAGCCAGGCCATGTACCTGGACTCCTCAACACCCCACCTCTGCGCCGGAAGCGACTACCCTCACCTACACCTGACATTCTAACTGCAGGTCTGTTCTACAATCGTTTATGCTGTGTATTCCCGCCTATGGGGCTTATATAGTCCGTTTTTCCGCACATATCTGTGATTGGCCAGTTTGGAATTGTATCAACTTCAGTAAACCTGCATTGTCATGCTGTAGTTTGTATTCATTCCTATATATGAGCTGATATTGCATTTCTATGAACTGCTGTCATGGCTTAGTGGTTCTGTACCTTGACTATGGTGTATAGTATCCTGGGTTCAAACCTGGCCACTGCTTTTATTTTTCAGGACTGTCTAGACATGTTGAGGGGTGTGTCTGTGTAAAGGCATTTTGGATACAGCTTGCTCACCGTTGCCCGTCGGTTAGCTCGTTTGCGCGCGCAGCTCGCGCAAACGGGTACCGGTTTAACACTTATTTGGCTATTGGCACGCATATGCCGCTTAGCAATTAGGGGCACATATAATTAGCGTGGTAAACCACTGCTCGGCTACAGGCACTCATTTTGCACCAGTTAAACCTATGCTTATCTACGGGCACATATTCTCACTCTGTTGAACTGTAGCTCAGCTATGGGCATATAAGGCAGTTTATATTCATCTCTTGGCTCACATTTATTCAATATAAATAGGCTATTACATTGCATTTTACATATATTCTGGTTTTATGTGTACATATATGTGTCAGGGACTTGTTTCATGCTTATTTTGAGAAAAAAAAAATTTGGGTTGTGGGGGATCGAACCATGGATGCCTGCTCTGCAGCCGGCATCTCTACCCCTTCGCTATTGCTTTCTGGCTTATTTTGCATATGTAGTTCTTATCTGCTTTCACGCTGACTGCTAACTGTAGCTGCGCTTCTGGCACGCCACAAGACACGAAGCACTCACAGTTAAACATCTTTACAATTTAAAAAATATTAAATGTACATTGATATTTCTTTTATGTTTAATAGTCTGTAGGGGCATGTGTTGTGTTGTGTTTATTCAGATTTCCGTGCACTCTGTTGTGGGTGTGTACTTTGGACACTTTTAGACTTCTGGGGCGTGTCCGCTTGCAGGGATCAGCCTACGAACACGCCCCCTACTGTCTTACACGTCAGTGTTCGACTTGGATGTGATTCAGCATGCTCTCATGAATATGCAGAGCATGCTGACATCACTCAGTTTAACTGCAGCCTCCGGGTAAGAGTTATAACTCTTACACGGAGGCTTCGTGGATCCTGGGAATGTCTAAAAACATACCACTGTAAAGATGTTCCGCAATAGCGGGACATATAAATAAACCATGACAGTAGCGTGCTGACAAAGATGTTAGAATTCCTTTTTATTATTCATTCTTCATTTCTGACTTCGCATGCTCACCCTTATTCTAGCTTAGATAAGCTAAGTAAAATGCTTTTACCTTAATAAGCCTTATATACAAAGCAGACAATCCAAGAGCCATTAAGAACCAAGGGACTTAGCCTCTAGTAGTTTACATACTCAGATCCATCAATGCAAGACTCCGCCCATAACCTCATCGTCACCAAGTAGGCAGGCTGTATTGGTGACTGACTACCCTGTTGCTAGCAACAAACACAGCCTACTTAGTAAACTAAGGCGTGTTCATCTTGCTTCCAAAGGTCCGCTACCAGTTTATAACAGAGGGGCTAATAATGGTAGATAGTAACAACAGATCTACTAAGTTCTCTGTTAAATAAGATATCAGTAAATATCTATAATATACACTATTAAACAAAACAGCTATATGAATTCTATATGGGTCATGTTTTGATGTGATTTATACCTTCAATGCTTCCTGATTGGCCTGCCTTACCGTATATAGGGTATGATTAGTAGTGGTATAGCCCTCTTTTGTTTCCTGATTGACTTGGGTTCCCTTAAAAGGGGGGGGGGGGTTACTCCCCTGTCAAACAAATCTATGTTAGTTTATTATAAATGTTTGGGGGTATGGGCATAATATGTGACATATTATAATGCAACATAATATTTTGATATGTTCATCATTAATAAGTTAATGAGATTAGAATCGTATTTTGTTGCCCTAATGGTAGTCTCCGTTTTAATAGTGTATATTATAGATATTTATGGATATCTTATCTAACAGGGAACTTGGTAGATCTGTTGTTACTATCTACCATTATTAGCCCCTCAGTTATAAATTGGTAGCGGACCTTTGGAAGCAAGACAAACAAGCCTTAAACCAAACAGCGATGGTAGCAAGCACAATTAGAACCAAAACCACAGTAATTGCTTGCTTGGAAATCCAAATAAAAGGTGCAAAACTGAAAATATCTCCTTTATTCAAAGCGAGTAAGAATAAAAACAAATCACAAGGACTAAAAGCAAAACATTTTCAGTTCCGCCTTTTATTTGGATTTCCAAGCAAACAAGCCTTAGTTTACTAAGTAGGCTGTGTTTGTTGCTAGTGACAGGATAGTATACATATGTGTGTGTGTGTAAATATATATATATATATATATATATATATATATATATATATATATATATATATATATGTGTGTGTGTGTGTGTGTGTGTGTGTATAGAGAGAGAAAGTTTAGTTTCTATCTTCCTTCTAGATTCTATACAGTAGACTGCATTGCTGGATATAGCAGATGCTGGAAGTTCCATTACCTGTAAAACTATGCAGCTGGTGTCTGCACTTACAAGGCAGGCGTTAGACAGAAATTTAAGTGCTGGGCTGCAACACAGCCAATCTGCCTTGAACTCTGCTACTGGATTGGATTGGAAAAATGATTCCACAGTATCTGGGAAGTAACATTTTCTGCATTTATTTTGTACATTAGTGTGTGCTAATTGTGACTTAAAGGCTCTGTTTTGTGCTGTAGTAATTTTGCATTTGAAACTGATCTAGCTGGATCCCCCCATGAGAGGAAGGGCTACTACTGGTGTTCTTTCTAGCATTTATTATCATTGGCCTGTGAGCTCTTGCGATCTACTTTACAACTATGCTTATGAATACCACTGCTCTATTGTATTGGGCTTGCCTTGACATACGTTATGGGATTTGACTGGTGAAAGAGTCTCACAACACCCAAGGAAGCTGAAAACAGGACTGGTCTTATGCATAGATGAACTAGGTGGCTGCCATCATGTGTGCAGAGGTGTTCTTTCCATACGGATATATTTTAAAGCAAAAAACAATTTCTTTGCTCTAGGAAATAAAGCATCCTGTTAAAACAAAATATGCCTGTAGTGTGACTGGTGCCCTGGCAGAGGTTCTCAAACTGACCTAACCATTCAAGTCACTCATATTAAATTTGAACACTGTGAGGTCATGTAAAACAGACCTTGCAGAATTCAAATGTAGGCACGAACCCACTCTGCAGTCAATATCATACTGGCTAAAGTATGAAAAATATTTAGCACCAGGCTTTAGTGACTTGACTGACTATAGCAGGCAGCAATATACCAGAATATCAAAAAATTTATGGGGGACAGGTAAAAAAATATAAACAAAACAAGAACTATTCTGCAGAACGCTGGACTTTTTAGATGAGATGAATGGTGATACTGAGCACAGAAGCAGCAATGGTGAGATAGATGTTAAATTATTACTGTTTTACAATGATACTAGCAGTGATCAACCAGATATTTTTGGAAATATTTCTGGTTAGTGATTTGTGTGAAGCGACTTGGAATGCTTTAATGTGTGGCAACTTGTTTCTGTGCAGATGAAATATAAGTTCACAGGTGATTATACAGTTCTTTCTCACACTCTCTCACTTGCTTTCATGTTACTATTCCGACTGCTACTTCTAGGCTTTATTGACATGTTTTAACAGATATTATTGCAGTTCTTTCCAGCACTCTCACTTCTGTCATGTTTCAGTATTTCCACAGGTATACATCTCACACAGGTGGATTCATCCTCTTCTGCAGCTATACTTTACCTGCTGCTGTTTGTGTACTATTTTCTTACAGGCAGGGCAGTTTTATTTACAAATATGTGTTGGACAGTCTCATGATTAGTTTCATCTTACAGGCTGGGAACTGTTGTAATCAGGCAATACTTGCATAAACTTTCACACTCTGTGAGTTGCAGATTGAATTCCTTCCTGACTACACTGCACTCTTATGCTAACTGTCATACATTTATATATCTTTACAGTTACTAGTAGTGGATTACTGACCTGCCTGGTGGCACAACCGCACCAGCCTATCAGCATAGGCTCTGTGGTTCGCAGAACGGACACCTGCAGCTGTAATATAAATGAAATAATATTGGAATACACATCTCCATGATTTCAGGTAGTTTAACTTTCTACAAACATAATTAATTTATACTTACTCAGTGGTGGGGCGTTGGGTGATTGCCGGGCCTCCTGGATCCAACGGTTCAGTTGGTCCTGCTTACGTCTCTTCAGGTCCGCATGGTGGTGACGGACCTGCTCACCTGTCCTAGGAATTCCTGTGGCACTGGTGAGTTCATGAGCCAACTGGTCCCACGCCTCAGCCTTGTACGCTCCCCAAAGGACCTGGCCCTGCATGAGTTGGGCCTCATGGTTATGGACTAGGAGCCAGGCCATGTACCTGGACTCCTCAACACCCCACCTCTGGGCTCGAAGCGACTACCCTCACCTACACCTGACATTCTAACTGCAGGTCTGTTCTACAATCGTTTATGCTGTGTATTCCCGCCTATGGGGCTTATATAGTCCGCTTTTCCCGCACATATCTGTGATTGGCCAGTTTGGAATTGTATCAACTTCAGTAAACCTGCATTGTCATGCTGTAGTTTGTATTCATTCCTATATATGAGCTGATATTGCATTTCTATGAACTGCTGTCATGGCTTAGTGGTTCTGTACCTTGACTATGGTGTATAGTATCCTGGGTTCGAACCTGGCCACTGCTTTTTATTTTTCAGGACTGTCTAGACATGTTGAGGGGTGTGTCTGTGTAAAGGCATTTTGGATACAGCTTGCTCACCGTTGCCCGTCGGTTAGCTCGTTTGCGCGGTGCGCAGCTCCGCGCAAACGGGGTACGCCGGTTTAACACTTATTTGGCTATTGGCACGCATATGCCGCTTAGCGCAATTAGGGGCACATATAATTAGCGTGGTAAACCACTGCTCGGCTACAGGCACTCATTTTGCACCAGTTAAACCTATGCTTATCTACGGGCACATATTCTCACTCTGTTGAACTGTAGCTCAGCTATGGGCATATAAGGCAGTTTATATTCATCTCTTGGCTCACATTTATTCAATATAAATAGGCTATTACATTGCATTTTACATATATTCTGGTTTTATGTGTACATATATGTGTCAGGACTTGTTTCATGCTTATTTTGAGAAAAAAAAAATTTGGGTTGTGGGGGATCGAACCATGGATGCCTGCTCTGCAGCCGGCATCTCTACCCCTTCGCTATTGCTTTCTGGCTTATTTTGCATATGTAGTTCTTATCTGCTTTCACGCTGACTGCTAACTGTAGCTGCGCTTACTGGCACGCCAGCGCACACGGCGCACTCACAGTTAAACATCTTTACAATTTAAAAATATTGAATGTACATTGATATTTCTTTTATGTTTAATAGTCTGTAGGGGCATGTGTTGTGTTGTGTTTATTCACATTTCCGTGGACTCTGTTGTGGGTGTGTACTTTGGACACTTTTAGACTTCTGGGGGCGTGTCCGCTTGCAGGGCTCAGCCTACGGACACGCCCCCTACTGTCTTACACGGCCGTGTTCGACTTGGGTGTGATTCAGCATGCTCTCATTAATATGCAGAGCATGCTGACATCACTCAGTTTAACTGCAGCCTCCGTGTAAGAGTTATAACTCTTACACGGAGGCTTCGTGAATCCTGGGGAATGTCTAAAAACATACCACTGTAAAGATGTTCCGCAATAGCGGGACATATAAATAAACCATGACAGTAGCGTGCTGACAAAGATGTTAGAATTCCTTTTTATTATTCATTCTTCATTTCTGACTTCGCATGCTCACCCTTATTCTAGCTTAGATAAGCTAAGTAAAATGCTTTTACCTTAATAAGCCTTATATACAAAGCAGACAATCCAAGAGCCATTAAGAACCAAGGGACTTAGCCTCTAGTAGTTTACATACTCAGATCCATCAATGCAAGACTCCGCCCCATAACCTCATACGTCACCAAGTAGGCAGGCTGTATTGGTGACTGACTACCCTGTTGCTAGCAACAAACACAGCCTACTTAGTAAACTAAGGCGTGTTCATCTTGCTTCCAAAGGTCCGCTACCAGTTTATAACAGAGGGGCTAATAATGGTAGATAGTAACAACAGATCTACTAAGTTCTCTGTTAAATAAGATATCAGTAAATATCTATAATATACACTATTAAACAAAACAGCTATATGAATTCTATATGGGTCATGTTTTGATGTGATTTATACCTTCAATGCTTCCTGATTGGCCTGCCTTACCGTATATAGGGTATGATTAGTAGTGGTATAGCCCTCTTTTGTTTCCTGATTGACTTGGGTTACCCTAAAAGGGGGGGGGGGGTTACTCCCCTGTCAAACAAATCTATGTTAGTTTATTATAAATGTTTGGGGGTATGGGCATAATATGTGACATATTATAATGCAACATAATATTTTGATATGTTCATCATTAATAAGTTAATGAGATTAGAATCGTATTTTGTTGCCCTAATGGTAGTCTCCGTTTTAATAGTGTATATTATAGATATTTATGGATATCTTATCTAACAGGGAACTTGGTAGATCTGTTGTTACTATCTACCATTATTAGCCCCTCAGTTATAAATTGGTAGCGGACCTTTGGAAGCAAGACAAACAAGCCTTAAACCAAACAGCGATGGTAGCAAGCACAATTAGAACCAAAACCACAGTAATTGCTTGCTTGGAAATCCAAATAAAAGGTGCAAAACTGAAAATATCTCCTTTATTCAAAGCGAGTAAGAATAAAAACAAATCACAAGGACTAAAAGCAAAACATTTTCAGTTCCGCGCCTTTTATTTGGATTTCCAAGCAAACAAGCCTTAGTTTACTAAGTAGGCTGTGTTTGTTGCTAGTGACAGGATAGTATACATATGTGTGTGTGTGTAAATATATATATATATATATATATATATATATATATATATATATATATATATATATATATGTGTGTGTGTGTGTGTGTGTGTATAGAGAGAGAAAGTTTAGTTTCTATCTTCCTTCTAGATTCTATACAGTAGACTGCATTGCTGGATATAGCAGATGCTGGAAGTTCCATTACCTGTAAAAACTATGCAGCTGGTGTCTGCACTTACAAGGCAGACGTTAGACAGAAATTTAAGTGCTGGGCTGCAACACAGCCAATCTGCCTTGAACTCTGCTACTGGATTGGATTGGAAAAATGATTCCACAGTATCTGGGAAGTAACATTTTCTGCATTTATTTTGTACATTAGTGTGTGCTAATTGTGACTTAAAGGCTCTGTTTTGTGCTGTAGTAATTTTGCATTTGAAACTGATCTAGCTGGATCCCCCCATGAGAGGAAGGGCTACTACTGGTGTTCTTTCTAGCATTTATTATCATTGGCCTGTGAGCTCTTGCGATCTACTTTACAACTATGCTTATGAATACCACTGCTCTATTGTATTGGGCTTGCCTTGACATACGTTATGGGATTTGACTGGTGAAAGAGTCTCACAACACCCAAGGAAGCTGAAAACAGGACTGGTCTTATGCATAGATGAACTAGGTGGCTGCCATCATGTGTGCAGAGGTGTTCTTTCCATACGGATATATTTTTAAAGCAAAAAAAAAACAATTTCTTTGCTCTAGGAAATAAAGCATCCTGTTAAAACAAAATATGCCTGTAGTGTGACTGGTGCCCTGGCAGAGGTTCTCAAACTGACCTAACCATTCAAGTCACTCATATTAAATTTGAACACTGTGAGGTCATGTAAAACAGACCTTGCAGAATTCAAATGTAGGCACGAACCCACTCTGCAGTCAATATCATACTGGCTAAAGTATGAAAAATATTTAGCACCAGGCTTTAGTGACTTGACTGACTATAGCAGGCAGCAATATACCAGAATATCAAAAAATTTATGGGGGACAGGTAAAAAAAAATATAAACAAAACAAGAACTATTCTGCAGAACGCTGGACTTTTTAGATGAGATGAATGGTGATACTGAGCACAGAAGCAGCAATGGTGAGATAGATGTTAAATTATTACTGTTTTACAATGATACTAGCAGTGATCAACCAGATATTTTTGGAAATATTTCTGGTTAGTGATTTGTGTGAAGCGACTTGGAATGCTTTAATGTGTGGCAACTTGTTTCTGTGCAGATGAAATATAAGTTCACAGGTGATTATTTACTTAATGTTCCTCACAAACTTCAGACAGGTACACAGAGGGTGACTATAGCTTGTATAGCAGCAATGCATTGTTTCCAGCTTGTTCCTTCCAGACAATGCATTGCTGCTATAGCTTGTATAGCAGCAATGCATTGTCTAGAAGTAACAAGCTGGAAACATTCTTGCAATTTTTCCCCATCTTTGTGGGAGAGTAAAGACACATGCTGTTTAGGTACATGTCTGATAGCAAATAGGTTATGTTATCTTTTCTTTTTCAGTTTTGTTCCAGTCTGACATCAGAAGGGTAAACAGAAGGTGCCTGTCTTTAGAAGGGTAGGGGGTGAGGAGGCATTCTTTGACAACAGCAACTTGATATATATGATTGTAGGCGATTGTTCCTTAATTTTTTCCCAATTTAACACCAAAGAGGGATACACAGAACGTGACTACCTATCTTGAAGGTGTGGGGAAAAGATACTATTAACCAGAAAAGGAAAAAAAAGTTCACCACCAATAATTCACAGGGCGCAATTCCAGAAAAATAAAGGCTGTCTTCAACAAAAATATCGTATTGTAGAGTCCGTTACACTGATATGCCAAAAATTGATTCCAAGATATATAATTAAACACATTTATTAAAATAAAAACAATAAAATTAAGCACAGATTAAGTGCTTCTGATGAAGTCTCCATAGAGAGATGAAAGCGCTTAATCTGTGCTTAATTGTATTGTTTTTATTTTAATAAATGTGTTTAATTATATATCTTGGAATATCAGTGTAACAGACTCTACAATACAATATTTTTGTGGAAGACAGCCTTTATTGTTCTGGAATTGCACCCTGTGAATTATTGGGAAAGATATTATTCCCAGATATGACATATGTATCCTCACAAGCATTTTTCGTCTCAGTTTATTGCGAACTGGTGTTTGGTCAGCTTTGAGCAATAAAACTTGGAAACAATGTATTTCTTTTGTGAAATAAAAAAGTAAGATTGAATTTATTTTCCATACACATGATTTTTGTTTAGGAAATAATTGGATCTAAAAGCTGTAAAATAAATCTCAGCACATCTATAACCCAATGGGTTCTGGGTACCTAGCAGTCCCCATTTTCATTTACTTATTACACAGTAGTTTTTGGTCAGTTAGGATGGACTGAAAGGATGCAGGAAAAAAAAAACAAAGTTGAAGAATTGGGTGTGTATGGAGCTTTTCTGCCTAGTGCACCAGTTTACCTAAGGCTGGCCCCTGGCTGGGAAGCAAACTTTTCTGCACTTATTTATATATTAATTATGCTAGTACTGATTTAAAGGCTCTGGTTTGTGCTGTGGTAATTGTACATCTGAAACTGGTCTAACTGCCCCCCGCCCTGGTAAGAGCAAAGTAGGGTAGGGGGCACTGGCAGTGTTGCTTCTGGCTTGTATTACTAGCAGTTACATAGCAATGCTAACTTTTCATTGGTCTGTGTGCTCCTCTGGTCTGCTTTAAACTTGTCATGGTTGTGAATTCCACCACCCTATCATGCTGGGCTTCAACATGACCAACCTACCTTTAACTCTATAAGCTCTAACTGGACAAGCACTACCACAACATCATAAAAATGCACAATATACAGCATAGTATTAGAGTGCAAGTGATAGACCTTCTGCCATTTGCTGCGCTGTGATATTGGAAAAAGATAATTGCTTATTTTCAGCTGTTTTCTGCACTTCTGTTTTACTGTAATTATTTAATTTATTTATTTATTTATTTAACATTTGTTAACTGGGAAAATTTGACTTGGAACTAAGCCAATTTTCAGCAGAGACCCAGGGAGAAACACTCCAGATGTATGTCTTTGTAATGTGGGAGGAAACCGGAGCACCTGGAGGAAACCCACACGAATGCAGGGAGGACATGTAGACTCCGCACAGAAGGCACCCCAGCTGAGAATCGAACCAGAGAACCTCTTGCTGTGAGGCAACAACTCTACCGCTGCACCACTGCACCGTATAATCTGTGCAACTGTTTTTAGTCTCATTTTTTGTCTGTTAGAGCTGAATATCTTTTACTGCTTGTGACCTTTTGAGCTTGTAGTGAAATCTTTTGTCTAGAGAAGCCTAGCTGTTTTCTTTGTGGCAGAAAGAATTGATCTAGTTTAATCTAGCTAAAAGCATTCCTGCAACACTGTTATTTTTTGATTGGTAATTGAACTGATTTCTGTTTATCTGCCTTTAATAGCCAGTGTTTTAAACCAGTTGTACTTATCTGCCTTTAATAGCCAGTGTTTTAAACCAGTTGTACTTATTTGCTCATGCTGTTCAAAGTTGCAGTGAGAGGCCTACTGCCATTTGCTCTGCTGTGATATTGTAAAAAGATAAGTGCTTATTTTCAATTGTTTTCTGCACTTCTGTTTTATTGTATATGTGTAATCTGTGCAATTGTTTTTTAGTCTCCTTTTTGGTCTGTTAGAGCTGAATATCTGTTACTGTTTGTGACCTTTTGAGCTTGTAGTAAAATCTTTTATCTAGAGAGGCCTAGCCATTTTCTTTTTTTTTTCTTTTTTTTATTATTATTTTTTTTTATTATTATTATTTTTGTGTAGCTCCCACTGTATTTCAATGTAGAAGTAATATACTGTAGTTTTCCATTACAACACAAGGTGGAGCTCCTTTTCAGGGATATGAAAGAGAAAGAGGAGACTGATACTAGCTGAAGGAGTGAAGACTGACTTTGGTAGCTGATGCGAAAAAGGGCCTTGCAGCATGACTGGATTTTCTTTTCTAGTGCTTTGGGACAGGGAAATGAAGTAGCAGTTTGTGTCTGTCTGTTGCTGAAATCCCGGACGATGGTATTTTGTGGAATCAGGACAGGAGTCTGAAACCAGTAGTTCCATGCCTGCATATGATTCAGCATGAAAGGGAGTTCCGTTGGGCCTAGTACAGAGAAGCCATAGATGATTACCAGAGTTCTGGCAGATGATTTTTCTACTTTTCTCATCAGAGGAACCATGGTCCCTGGTCACTAGGATATTCTCAACAGAGTGGTGAGAAGCTCTGGCCATCATTTTATATTTTTCTAAGATTGTGGACCCCCCCCCCCCCAAACAAAAAAGCTTTGTGGATTATAAATAACTGGGATCCATATGAGCTCTAACTTGGACCCCATCATGCAGGCAGCAAGACTGTAAGTAGTCACTGGCCAGTGAACAGGGTATAATAGAGTGTTACATAGTTGGTCTGTTTAGAATTGATCCAGGTGGTTGAGGGTGTTAGTACTGCTCAATGACATTGCATTTTCTCATATTTGTATTGTTGCATTATAAATCTTCATTGTTCAATGACATTGCATTTTGCTCGTGTTAGTACTGCTGCCTTCAAGAATTTTGCTGCTCAATAACATTGCATTTTCTCATATCTGTATTGTCATACTATGACTCTTTTATTGCTTAATGACATTGCATTTTTCCTGTGTTTATATTGCCTTTCTTTTCTGGCAAACAACCTACACCTCAGGGAGAGGAAGATTTTGAATCCTGGATGGATCAGGCTCCACAAGCCCTAGAGGAGTGGGATATCCCAGAATCATAGAAGAAGCAGTGGATAGCTGAAAGTCTAAAGGGATTAGCTGCAGATACCATACACAACTTAAGGATGGGTAAGCAAGATTGCACAGCCAAGGACTATTTAGGAGTACTGCAGGATGTGTTTGGAAGGACCGAGAGGGCTGCTGACCTACTGTATCAGTTGAATATACATACCAAGAAGTTGGTGAGAAACTATCTGATTACATTAAGTGATTAGATAAAATGATCCACCAGATCATCCTAAAGATGGGGGTGGATCCGAAAGTAGCTGACTGAGTACAGATCGGACAAATTTTACAGGGAGCTCAAGCTATGGACCCCATTGAGTGGAAAATGAGGATGAGAAATAGGGAAGAGACTCTAACTTATTCTCAGTTGGTTAAAGGGGTGAGGGAAGAGGAAGCCCTGTTGGAAGTCAAATCTCAGTGTTCAACAGCAACTAAAACAGTGAGTGAACACCAGCAGGAGCCTATAGCTTTGCTCACTACTCAAACAGGAGTCATGGCCCAGAGTGTCCGCAATGTAGATGTGTCACAGTTGCAGATGCAGGTGTCTTCCCTGACTGACGCCATAGCTCAAGTCACCAAGACAGTTGCAGAACTGCAGATAGCCATGGTAACTTTAGCTGATGGGAGGAATACATCAGCTAGAACCTCCACGAAATGACTCAGGGAAGAACTGGATCAGCCAATGTTCAGAGTTCCTACTGGATTTTGTTTCCACTGTGGGAATGCAGGGCATATAATGCGACAGTGTCCTAATGCAGAGAACTTGAAAAACGTGAATGAACTATTATTGGCTAGTGCAATGCAGGGAAACTTCAAAAGGACCTCAGTGAAGAAACCAGCTGAGTGCCCAGTTACAAAGAGCTCCATAAAATCTAACATCAAGAGACAGCATCCTGGATCTATTTTCCACACAAACCCTTGTAATAGGGGAGAGAAACTACCTACTATGCACACTTCTAGCTCATCTGAGGTAAACAACCGAATTGGAAAGCCATCTCAGCCAAAATCTCAGCATCTGAGTCCGCAAAGCTTTACTAAGCAAGAGTCTTATCCATTACAATGGCAAGGTCAACCGGTGGTACCTCAACCACATGCTGATTGCCATACAGCTGAACAGCACCAGAAACAAAAACTACCCAATGGCCTACTGGGACCATCCCCTGTCGTGTCAGTAAAAATAGAAGGAGTATATAGTAAAGCACTGTTGGATACTGGTGCCACTTGAAAAGTTAGAAGATTTGTAGATCTCGGGGCTAAGTGACATGAAGTTCCCTTATGATGGTTATGTCTCACTCAAGTTAGAATTTTCCACTTCAGTTGTTGGGTCAACAGAAGTTTTTGAAACAATCAGCCAAAAAAAAAAAAAAAAAAAAAAAAAAAAAAAATTTATCCTTGTTTCCCATCTTTCCTGACCTAGAGTAGTCCAAATACAGGCTTTGCTGTATTCTGGACTTTTGGAAAGTTCCTGTGTTGTCCATTTCCTTTCTTGGATAGAGGGAGGTTTCTTTGTTCACCAGTGGCAGTGGGGAACTTAGAGCAGCCTATCTATCCCTGGAGGAGTGTTCCCAGCACAAGAATCTGGTAGTCTATTGGCCATTTTGGGCCAATTTCTAGCTCTTTCAAATCCCCCTGTATAAAACCCGCTTTGGCAAGGTTTTTGCGCTTGTTACTAGTCAGCCAAGCTCCTCGTGGTCCTGCAGAGTGGTGCTAGCAGCAGAGAGGCTAAAAGAGCGACTGCTAACCTGATAAAAGTGTTTTTCCTGCTACTACCTGGGCGACTGTCCGATCTAGCTAAACTGCAAATATTTCTGCTTCTTGAACTGTTTTAAACTGTCTAAAGTTGTTTTTGCACCTGCACTTTTAAAGTTTGTCCTGTTTGTTGCATTTACTTGTTGAGGTTACACACTCAAGTGCGCTAGCCTGTGTTACATATTTATTGCAATTTCCTGCTGTTTGTTGCAAAAAAGAAAAAAAAAGTTATCCTTGTTTCCCATCTTTCCTGACCTAGAGTAGTCCAAATACAGGCTTTGCTGTATTCTGGACTTTGGAAAGTTCCTGTGTTGCCATTTCCTTTCTTGGATAGAGGGAGGCTTCTTTGTTCACCAGTGGCAGTGGGGAGCTTGGAGCAGGCTATCTGTCCCTGGAGGAGTGTTCCCAGCACAGGAATCTGGTAGTCTGTTAGCTGTTTTGGGCCAATTTCTAGCTCTTTCAAGTCCGCCTGTATAAAACCCGCTGTAGCTGCTTTGTGATTTTGTGCATAGTGCTTCATCGAGCAGCGCCGCTTATTTGGGTTTGAGCCTTGGAACTGATCTAGTTCTCATAATAAACACCCTATTCCTATGCTAAAGCCTAGCACTTGCTCACTAAAGCAATTATATAAGTCAGCACTAAAAAATTAAAAGCACTACACCCTCACAAACTCCCCTTGAGTAACTTGTTCCCCATTGGCCCTTTTTTTCAATTATAAAGGAATTCCCAATACTATTCTAGCATGTCCAAAGGTCAGTTGTCAATCTCCTCATCGGTCCAGCTGGTGAACCTGGGAATCTTGAGGCAATGTTACAACTGCCTAATGTACACAGACAACCCTCTCCTCCTCCCAACAAATTCCAACACATGTGAGAGATGCAACCATATAGCCAAACTGGAGGCTAAGCTCTCTCAACTCAGTACTGGCATAACCAGTCAGGAGGAGAAGGAAACCACACTCACTACAATTCCAGTCTCACATAGACCTACCACGACAGCAAACCAAACACATAAACACACAAAAACATACTTGGAGGCTCTAAATAAAAATCTGCCTAAGCAGCAGAGACCTCCAAAGCAGACACCCAAGCAACCGCTACCCCAAAACAAAACACATGCAACACATAGCTCACAAAGCCAGTGTGCCAAACAGTCACAGCCCTTAAGGCTAAACAACACACCTGATACACTTGTAATAGGTGAATCTATCATCAGACACACTGACGTCCCGCTCACCAGGCTGAACAAGGAGAAGGTCACGGTGAGCTGCCTATCGGGTGCTAGGATCCGCCACATAACACAAGCACTCAGGTCACTCCAAGGCAAGTACAAATATGACTCAGTCATTGTCCATGCTGGTGTGAATGACCTGAGACGTACCTCCCTGGACTACATGAAAAGAGACATAGAGGAGCTCTCTGGGCATGTAGCCCAGGCCGGTATGACCCTGACCTTGAGTAGCATCTTACCCTCACCAAGAATGATGCCACAGTATGAAGACAAGATTATCAATTTCAACAATTGGCTTAAGTATTGGTGTCATTCAAAGGGGATCCAATGCCTGTCAGCCTGGGATGACATGCTCGACAAGCCACGATGCTTCGCTAGGGACGGCTTGCACCTGTCACCCCTGGGCTTTCGGATACTGGCAAAGGCTCTTGCTACCCCCATAGTGCCTTTTTTAGGCAAGGCTCAAAAGACAAACCCACTTCCATAGGTATCACAAGGGATAAGAAACTAAGAGTAATGCTACTCAACGCCAGAAGTCTAAACCTCAAGATGCACTCGAAACTCTCCTTAGCATGGAGAACATCGATATCTGTGCAGTAACAGAAACCTGGTTCAAGCCTCTTGAGAGCACCCCAGCACTACCAGGTTATACCTCATACCATGCTTTTCGGCCCCAAAACTTGGACCGAACCACAAAAGGAGGGGGAGTATCAATATTCGTCAAAGATACCCACACCTCCAGGTTGGTGGCACAGCACGAAGCATCAGAGACTATCCATGTGCAACTAACAGTGGGTAAAACTGCCTTCCAGTTTATAGCCTGCTACAGACCACCCTCCCAAACCCAGGAACCCCACTCGGCCTTCCTGAGAACACTGGAAAATATGAAGGTCTCTCCAAACACCATTATATTGGGTGACTTCAACTACCCAACCATAGACTGGGAGCGTTACTCTAGCTCCAACACCCTAGCCCAAAGGTTCCTAGAATTTATAAACTCAAATGCTATGGAACAACTTGTTACCACTCCCACAAGAGGGGAAAACATACTGGACCTGATCATCACTAACATGGGGACTCTATGCTCCAGACCAGAAGTGTATCCCTCACTGGTAAGATCAGACCATAAACTAATCTCACTGGATATTCACATCCCGACCCCACCCCATGCCCAGAAAACCACAGTGAAAAACTTCTCTAAAGCAAATTTCACACTCCTCAAAACCGAGGTGGAATCCTTCACAGACCCGCGGCCTCTGGATAATACGGCCCAGACCACAAAATCCTTTATAAACGCATTCTATGAACACCTTCAGGAATGCATGGATCATGCAATCCCAAATAAAACCAAGACCCAGTCCTCCAAAGGCAGACGTCCTGTCTGGTGGACCCCAGCCATAAACAAACTATACAATAGAAGGAGGAAGCTACTACATGACAGAGCAAAATCCCAAAAAGGGAAGGCATCTCTGATCAGTATTAGCAAAAAACTATGGGCACTCATAAAATCGTCTAAGGCCAGCTTCGAAAGAAATATTGCACAGGACACTAAGGATAATCACAAGGCTTTCTTTAGTTATGTTAGGAACCTGGGTGGGAATTCCCAGATATGCTCAGAATTAGTCCAAAATGACAAAAAATACACCGAACCCACAGACATTGCCAACATCCTAGCTGACAGGTTCAGCGCAAACTTCTCCCCCCCCTCCCCACCAAAAGGGCTAATATCTATCCCAGCAGAGTGCTGCTCCCCTGACATCTCAGATGCTCAGGTAAGAGCTTCCCTCTCCAAAGCAAGAAACACAGCATCAATGGGACCAGACGGTGTCCCGGGCTGCGTCCTACATGAACTCCAAGAAGAGCTAAACCCAAACCTAAAACTACTGTTCAATCTCAGCCTTACTACAGGATATGTACCCAAAGAGTGGCGTACAGCAACAGTGGTCCCTCTCCACAAAGGTGGTGTCTCAACGGATCCTGGAAACTATCGCCCCATAAGTCTCACTAGCTTGGTCTGCAAAGCTATGGAAAGGATCATCATGGACCTTATAAATAAAGATATTGGGGACCTACAGACACTGGATCCTACCCAGTTCGGCTTTGTTAAGGGCAGATCCTGCCTCTTAAACCTGGTCAATTTCTTTGAAACAGTCACCAAGGCCATTGACAAGGGGAAGGTGGTCCACACAGCCTACCTGGACCTCACAAAAGCCTTCGATACAATACCCCACTCGGGCATTATAGATAAGCTCACCAGCTTAAATATAAACCCCTATGTCACTAGATGGGTTGCAAACTGGCTCAAGGACAGAACCCACATGGTTAGAATAGCTGGAGCCATGTCAGACTCCAAACCAGTTACAAGTGGCATCCCACAAGGCTCAGTCTTGGGACCTCTCTTGTTCGGTATATATTTCTCGGAGGTACAGGCCAACATGGAAGGACTGTGGCTGACCAAGTTCGCAGATGACTGCAAACTGGGCACCATAATAGACTCTCCAGCTGACACAAGCATCCTCGAAAGGGCCTCATAGAAACAGACAACTGGTGCCAGAGCCATGGCCTCAAGCTAAACGCCAAAAGTGTATAGTCATCCCTTTGGCAAAAACAAAGTGCCCACAAATTACCACATAGGTGTTAATCCATTAAGTACAGAAGAAGTAATTAGGGACCTGGGGACCCAAGTTGATAGCAATCTCTCATTTGACAACCACGTGGCCAAAGTGGTTAGAAAAACATTTTATATAGCCCACCTAATCATGAAGGGATTCACATCTAGATCAGGGGAGGTCATCGTGCCTCTTTACTCATCCCTCATCAGGCCCATAATTGAGTACAATGCCCCTTTTGGGATGTACCTTGCCAGACACCTGCAGCAACTGGAAAGACCCCAAAAGTACCTCACCAAGAGGATCAAGGGGCTCAAACAGATGCCGTATGCTGCCCGGTTAAAGAAACTCCAGCTCTACTCAGTGGCATACCGCCTGCTCAGAGGCGATCTGTGCCTGACTTATAAAGCCATGTCCAACCCGGAATTAATGGACATGCTGCACCTCGGAAAATCCAAATCCCATCGAGCTACGCGCTCGAGGGACTTAAACCTCAGCACTGAAATAAATAGGACATGCTGGAGGGACCGATTCATAACCCAGAGGCTCCCTTCACTCTGGAATAAAATCCCAGTCCAGGTTAGGCAGAGTCCCTCATTGACTCTCTTCAAGAGGAATCTTGATGAGTGGATGGGAGATCGTAGGTTTACCCCGGGTATCACTTCTGTGTCACTGTTAGACAGAAGCGCAGTATACTAACCTCGAAAAAGGGCATAGCAAAATTAATTTAAAATGGGTGGTGAAAGCCATACACACTCTGGCTAGGCTTATAAATGCCCTAGGGCAGATAGCCTAGTATGAACCTATGAACCTAATCGCTGTTGTGTGCCCCAGGCCAATAGGAAAGGATTCAGCATCTGTTTTAGTGGGGACAAATGCTGACCTCATCAGAAGAATGCTAATGCCTCAGTTGAACCAGGAACACCCAACACTACATCCTCTCCTGAGACCAGTTTTCTGTGACCTTCAAAGGGAGAAGGATAGTAAGAAAGATGAAATTGGTCATGTGTGGACCCTGTCTGGGAAAGAGCATATAATTCATCCTGGTCAGGTCACCTGTTTGAGAGCCAAAGTGAGGATGTGTGGACAAACAGTTTCCTCTCATCTCATGATGGAAACAGATCCAGAATGTGACTTGCCACCGGGGCTGGAACTAGTCCCAGAAGTTTGGCCTGTGGACAAGTTAAAGCATCCTTATGACACTTTGCCTGTGGGGTTAAAGAATAAAGGAATTACTCCCATTATCCTGCGTTCACAAGTGCATTTGGGAAATGTTTATGTTGCCACTCCCTTACCTGCTTCTGTGCTAACAAGGAATGAGAGCAGGGCCAACGAGTTGAAGCTGGAAGATATTGAGAAGGAGGTGGTCTCTTGCCCCCTGAGTAGCTAACCAGAGTTAAAGAGCTACTAATGAAAAAGAAAAAAATGTTTTTCTACTAGTGAACTAGATGTGGGTTGTGCAAAAAGTGCAGAACACCGAATAAGAGTAAAAGAGGACTGGCCTTTCAGGGAACATTCCAGAAGAGTAGCTCCAGGAGACCTGGAGTACTTAAGAAAACAGTTGGAAGAACTAAAAGCCACAGGAATAATTTGAGAGTCAAGAAGTCCATATGCCTCTCCCATTGTCGTTGTTAGGAAAAAGAATGGGTCAATTCGCATGTGTGTGGACTATTGTACTCTGAATCAGCGAACCATTACAGACCAGTACACAACTCCCAGATGGAAGATGCTCTAATTTGCCTGGTGGGCAGTAAGTGGTTCAGTGTGCTAGACTTAAGGAGTGGATACTATCAAATCCCTATGCACCCAGAAGATAAAGGGAAGATGGCCTTCATCACCCTTTTGGGATTTTTTGAGTTTGATCGTCTACCACAAGGTTTATCAAATGCACCGGCAACTTTCCAGAGCATCACAGACAGAGCAGTTGGAGACATGCATCTCCTGGAAGTCTTAGTCTACCTGGATGACATCATTGTTTTTGGAAGGACCCTAGAGGAGCACGAAGAAAGACTGGTGAAGGTATTGGACAGGACTGAGAAGGAAGGCCTGAAGTTGTCATTGGACAAATGCAAGTTCTTCCAACCTTCAGTGACCTATGTGGGACATATAGTGTCTGCAAATGGAATATCCACAGATCCCAGCAAGCTGGAAGTGGTGACATCTTGGCCCAGACCCAAAACTAAAACAGAGTTGCGATCTTTTCTGGGGTTCTGCAGTTACTATTGGAGGTTTGTGGAAGGATTTTCAAAGATAGCAAGACCCCTCAACCATTTGCTCTGAAATGATGAGAAAGCAGATGAAACAGATGAAGATATCCTTGTGAAAAAACCTAAGGGACTGAGAGGTTCTAAAGAACTCAAGAGTTGTTGTGCTCCTGAATGTGAAGAGTCATTTGAACAGCTTAAGTATTGCCTCACACATGCCCATGTTGGCATATGCTAACTCAACCAAGCCATACATTGTACACGTGGATGCTAGCAGGGATGGCTTAGGAGGAGTCCTTTACCAAGTGTATGACAAGAAGCTGAGACCTGTGGCTTTTATCAGTCAGAGTTTATCCCCCACAGAAAGAAACTACCCTGCACACAAGTTGGAATTCTTTGCCTTAAAGTGGGTGGTAGTGGACAAGCTGCATGGCTATCTCTATGGGGCTGAATTTGAAGTGCAGACTGACAACAGTCCTCTGACATACATCCAGACCACTGCAAAGCTAGATGCTACTGGCCACAGATGGATGGCAGCTGTATGAAACTATAATTTCAGTTTGAAATATCACCCAGGACACGAAAATGGAGATGCTGATGGTCTGTCCAGAAGACCTCAGGAAGATTTACACCCAGACGATGAATGGGTGGAAATTCCAGTGCCAGGGTTGAGAGCTATGTGTTAGATTGCAACCTGCTATCAACACACTGAATGTTGGGCCCAAAAGTTGGGACTGTCTGCAGCAAGCATACCCCAAGCTTATTGTAATCTGGTCACTTTACAGGCTTCATCGCTATTAACTTTGAGTAACAGTGACCTTAGGAGAGATCAAAGAGAAGACCCCTTAGGTCAGCTGGTGAAGAAACAAGTTAATATGCTTCACACAGATATTCATCCTCTGGCAAGACTTTTGGTCAAAGAATGGGACAGACTACAGATGGAGAATGGACTAGTGTATAGGAGATCTCCAAGTGTACTCGGCAGTGAAAAATGGCAATTGTTGCTTCCTCAGAAGTATAGAGAAGTAGTACTCCGGTCATTGCATGATGAACATGGTCATCTTGGTTATGACAAAACTATGGGTCTGGTACGAGACAGGTTCTACTGGCCCTGCATGAAGCAAGATGTTGAGGATTACTGTCGTACATGTCTTCGTTCCAGTAGACAGGTTCTACTGGCCATGCATGAAGCAAGATGTTGAGGATTACTGTTGTACATGTCTTTGTTCCATTAGACAGGTTCTACTGGCCATGCATGAAGCAAGATGTTGAGGATTATTGTCAGACATGTCTTTGTTACATTAGACAGGTTCTACTGGCCATGCATGAAGCAAGATGTTGAGGATTATTGTCGTACATGTCTTCGTTACATTAGGCAGGTCCTACTGGCCATGCATGAAGAAAGATGTTGAGGATTATTGTCGTACATGTCTTCGTTCCATTAGACAGGTTCTACTGGCCATGCATGAAGCAAGACGTTGAGGATTATTGTCGTACATGTCTTCGTTGCATTCAGAGAAATACTCTGCTGACCAGAGCTGCCTCATTGGGTCAAATGGAAAGTAGTGGACCCATGGAACTGGTCTGTATAGATTTTCTGTGCATTGAACTGGATGAAGGCGGGATCAGTAATGTGCTGGTGGTGACAGACCACTATACCAGATATGCTCAAGCATTTCCCACTCGCGATCAGAAAGCTATTACTGTGGCAAAACTACTACTTGAGAAGTTCTTTGTACACTATGGCCTGCCAAAAAGGATACACTCTGACCAAGGACGTGATTTTCAGAGCAAGCTTGTCCATGAGCTACTCACTCTGTTGGGAGCCCAAAAAAGCTGCACCACTCCTTATCATCCTAAAGGGGATCTTCAGCCTGAGAGTTTCAACAGAATTTTGCTAGACATGTTGGGGACACTATCTTCTGAGAAGAAGAGTCAATAGAGTAGACATGTAGCCACACTGGTACATGCTTACAACAGTACTAAAAATGATGCTACAGAATTCTTGTCTTACTTTCTAATGTTTGGAAGAGAAGCTCATCTTCCTGTTGATGTCACCTTTGGAGTCACAGCTGATGATACATCAGTGCGATCTCATGGCAGTTATGTGGAGAGACTCAAGAAGAACCTCAGACAGGCTTATGAGCTTGCTGAAAAATCAACAGGACAAAGACATCAGCGAAACAAAGCTCACTATGACAAAAATTAAAGATGCATGACTTGCAGCCAGGGTACAGAGATCTTTTGAGAAATTTGGGACTACAAGGAAAGCATAAACTAGCTAACCGCTGGGGATCTGAGATTTACATAATTTGTTCTCAGCTACCCAATATCCCTGTCTACCAAGTTTGCCCTGAGGGGAAAGAAGGACCGATTAAAACCTGGCACCACAACAACTTAATGCATTTGGCAAAATCCGTGAGACTCATTAATCCAGAACCTAGAATGGCTCAGTGGAAGCCTAACTCAAGGTGATCCAAAAGGTTAAGGCGGAGAGGAACTATCCTTCCTAATGTTCAAGAGTCTATGCTTCCTCTTTCCGAAGGACAGGAGGACAGTGATGATGACTGGGGTTTCAGTGGGCTTTTTTTATGAGTATGTTCAAGACCCCATGGGCTGTAATCTCAATGTAAATGCACCGGAATTCATTCCTTGTCTTGTTGAGCAGCCCATACCTAACAATAGTCTAAGTAATGTTTCTGTACCTCTTGCAGGACCTATTACTGATGGAGGCCCTACTATGCAAACTTCAGAAAATAGTGGTGAGGACAGTCATACTGTAATGGAAAACGAAAGTGAAGTTATACAAGAGGAGATCTTAGAAGTAGACAATATGCCTACTGAAGAACTGTTTTTTGGCAACCTCACTAAATTGATGACAGTAATCTACTGAATCACTGCTTCATTTGTGCTGTCTGTTACTGTGATTTGTGAGCTACTGTTTCAAAGCAATCTACTGATTAACTATATTTCATTGCTATCTACTGCAATTCATTACTGTTTAACTGTATTTTTACATACTGTGAGTTCCATTCTTTTGACTATAAGTGATTAATCTGTACTTCATTGTGAGCTTTTTCTTACTGAGTTCTTAACCTTAAAATTGAGTAGTATAGTCTAGATACAAGTGTGTGGCATCCAGAGCTTCAGCTGCATGATTTTCAACCCTTTTTTAGGTATTCCAGCTACATATTTCCCTTAGTAGCACTTGTGTTATCATCTAGTAGTACTACTCGTAGACCTTCCTCCCTTTACCCTCTTAGCCCTTTCAGTTTCTGACAAATATGGATGGACAATTTCCTATATTTTCTCCTGCCAGTCT
Organism: Protopterus annectens; assembly: GCF_019279795.1. Classification (NCBI taxonomy): domain Eukaryota; kingdom Metazoa; phylum Chordata; order Ceratodontiformes; family Protopteridae; genus Protopterus; species Protopterus annectens. The sequence goes on along the minus strand of NC_056729.1, from coordinate 43,418,952 downwards.
CCCCATCAATATGGGCATCCTGAGACAGTGTAGCAACTGCCTCATGTACAAGGACAGCCCCCTACTACTACCACCTACTTCCTCTGAAGCCAACTGGAATCAGCAAACTGCCTGTTTGCAAAATCTCTGGAGCAGGTTCCAAAATATTCCTAGTTCTAAAGCCAACTTTAAATAAGCATGCTGCTTGTGTTCAAAACGGACTCGAATGGATAAATGCTTTCGGTTGTAAACCTTCATCAGATCCTATGTTTATCTGCTTAGCTCTTCCTTTTATACTGTGTGTATTATAGGTATTGACCAATGAGGTATTATATTCAAATAAGACTCTCTGCCTTCATTATTCATTGGTTACACTTGCTACTTGTATCCAATCTGTCTTTTTATATACAGAAGAAGGTTTACAGTTTTCTGATTCCAATTGGCATCAGAGGAAGGAAGAATTATTTATCCTGGAATTCGTTTAAGTGCATAGGCAGCATGCCAATTTGAAGTTGGTCTTAGACTTTGGAAATTCATTCCAGTGACCTTGAACATGGGATGCCTATTGGAACCAATTGGCTTTAGAAGAAGGAAGAGCTTTGAGACTTGTCCCCCCCCACCTTACACACAGGTTGTATGCAGGTTACAGGTTGGCTTCCAAGTAAGGAACTTTTTGCAACTTGCTCCAGTGCTTTGCAACAGGCAATTTATTGACTTAGAACTTTGGAAGTACCTACTGAGGAAGCAGAGCATATAATTGTCAGTGAATGGAGGTTTGCATTCAAGGAAGAAAGGTAGCTGGAAGTGACTTCCAATGAATAATTTCTTATCATATTGAGCCAAGTTACTATAACAAGAAATTTGCTCCGAGGAAAGTGTTATTAGTGTTCGAACCAGTACTTTGAAGTAGGCAATGAGCCAAGTTACTATAACAAGAAATTTGCTCCGAGGAAAGTGTTATTAGTGTTTGAACCAGTACTTTGAAGTAGGCAATTTGTCGTTTGTAACTGAACAGAATTAAAAAATTGTTTTTACTTAAGGAAGGACCTGGGATACATATGTAGTGCTTGCATACCAGCAACTACAAGAAAGGGGATATATAATACCCACCAAACTGACCATCTTGGAGCTAGCTACCACGTTGAGGGAGTAGCCTTATTGTGGCTTTTCATTTTCATATGGTGAAGGCGTACTTCCTAGGCTAGAGCTTGTTTACTTTATCTTTTCATTTTCATATATTTATAGTAACAAGCCCTGCACATGGACTTTAAATATGGAAGAGATACAAGTATCTAACATAGAGTCAAAGAAAAAAGGTCCTCCTTTGACTTTGAACACCAGTAATCCACTACTATCAATAGACATTACTGATGGAGCAGTGGTGGATAATGGAGAAGCAATAGACGTAGCTTTTGAGAACTTATATAGTGATGTTGAAAACGCAGCATATAAACTAAAATCAGTTGCATACCGCCTACTTCGAGGCGATCTATGCCTGACATACAAAGCTATGTCAAATCCAGAATTAATGGACATGCTCCACCTCAGTAAATCTAGATCCCTTAGAGCCACACGCTCGAGGGACTTGAACCTCAGCACAGAAATAAATAGAACTTGCTGGAGGGACAGGTTCATAACCCAGAGGCTCCCTTCGCTCTGGAATAGAATTCCAGTTCATGTGAGGCAGAGCACCTCACTGAATCTCTTCAAGAAGAATCTCGATAAGTGGATGGGGGATCGTAGGTTTGTCCCAGGGATTACTCCTGTGTCACTATAAGACAGAGGCACAGTAAACTAAACCTTAAAAAAGGGCACAGTAAACTCAAATCAAGGGGTGGCGTAAGCCATACAGAATCGGGCTAGGCTTATAATTGCCCCAGGGCAGATAGCCTAGTATGAACCTATGAACCTATGAACCTAAAAAGATTACAATGGCAACGCTTCCACATGGAAGCCTGCCTTCACCATAATGTCATCCCAAGGGGCTTGAGAGTTAGATGCATGCCTTCTTATGGGAACACATACCCGGATTTATTGGCCAGATGGCAACAAATAAACATAGAGACCAGTTTTCAATACATGAAGTTACTCATGGAGTACTTCAAGCCTCAAGAGACGGAAATTTCACAGTTCATACAGACCAAGCAAAAAGAATTAGAGCAGTTGACGCTATCAGATAATGATATAGTAAAACTAGAGAGATTACAGGATAAACTGGATGCCTATGACAATAGGTTCAAAATGATTAAAATAGGTAAACTTAAGAGGGATTTTGATGACTTTGCAGCAGGCCACCTTTTTGAATGGCCCAGGAAAGAAAGACATCAGCAGAAAATAGAAGAGCCTAAAGATTTTCGGAAAAGAGGGCAACAGACTGATGCAGGAAAAACGCGGCAGGTACAAGTAGATATACACGCACCAATCATCAGGGATACTATCAATGCTGAAGAAGGAGCCAGGAATAGGATGAATAATGGAAGCATATTATTGG